>NC_089200.1:2110245-2115245 GCF_963930695.1 Labrus bergylta
ACAGTTCACACCTTCAGCCGTAGAGCGACGTCGACATTCACCTCGCTACATGTAGCCTAACGTTTGACTTCACCGGTCATTGCAAACTTGAATTGACAGAGACAGAAATAAATGTTTACAGATTGCCAAATCTTAAATCTTCTAAATCTTCCATCAGTTGCGGGGTCAGTAGCCCGGTGGTTAGTGTATAGAGGTTCAAATCCTTGAAAGCGAGTTTGAATCCGACCTGTGGCTCCTTTCCTGCATATCATTCCCCTCACTCTCTGATTCCAGACCCTATCCACTGTCCTGTCTCTCCAATGAGGGCGTCAAAAAAAAAAAAAAATCAACCTTTAAAAATCTTCTAGCAGTGAACTAATGGATGAAGTGTTTGAGATTCAAACTTCACTAATTCATCCTAAATCTCTAAAACCAGCCTGTCTTCATGCACGGTTAAATCGATTAAAGGTTACAGCCTCATCAGGACATCCCACTGTTCTTCTGTCCTGTTCCAGTGTCCAATCAGCAGCAGGAGAGTCCGACTTCCTGTTGACCTGCGACGACACAAACCAAACAATCGACAAAAGAACACAGCTAACTGGACGTCTGTCAAACGGTGAGAACGTGGAACGACTTTACAGATCTGAACGTCTCCTCGTCTGTCCTAAAAGTCAAGTTCTCTCTCTTCGCTTTGATGCCTTCTTCTTATTCGACTTCCTGGTCAAAGCCCGGCGTGGGATCGAGTGGAGCGTGCTCAGATCGTCTAGTCCAGGTCGGGGTCAGAGGTCAGAGGTGTTAACATGTGAGAGTAAATCGACCCAAAACCACATCGCCCAGGTGTGTGAGTCTGACTCAGAGAAACTCAAATTAGTAGGATTTCAGTCGGACTGAGTCCAGTTTTAGCCACTCCCCTTTTTTTAACATCATGTGACCAGACCGAGCGCCACTTCCTGTCGCTGCAGCTCCGCCTGAAGAGAAAAAAAACACTGCTTTCACCTGACAAAGGTAACCTCTTTACATCCCAACAGTTTGAAGCTGACTTGTTGTGGAGGTGTAGCTCCTCCTCTTTCTCCTCCTGCAGAGTTAGACGACGCACACCGCGGCCGTCATGGCGCTCGGACCCGGTCTGTAAATCCTCGTCCCTCCTGATCCGTGTGCAGCGACTCGGCACGAGGTTTTATGTTTAAACCCCCCCCCCCCCCCCCCCCGCCCCCCCAACCCCGCAACCCGTCCTGCCGCCTGTTTATAGGCACCTATAAAACCACATGGATTTTTTACGACCTCCTCCTCCTCCTCCTCCTCCTCTTCCTCCTCATCTCCTCATCCTCCTCCTCCTCCTCCTCCTCCTCCTCCTCCTCGCCCTCGCCCTCTGAAGCCTCTCGATAGACTCGGGGAACAAGTTGTTTGACCGCCTTCAGTCCAGCCGTCGGAGGCGTTGTAAAAATAATTTAAGCAGCTCGTTCTTGTCTCACGTGCAGCCATGCGTTTGGTCGTGGGGGGGTTGGGGGGGGGGGGGGGGGTGATACATCAGGTTTATGCAGCAGGTTACTGCACTGTTTGTATTAATGAGCAGTTTATAAGGTCGATTACAACACATTGTCACATAATGTGTTCATAAAGAAGAAGAAATGCATATGTGAGAGAAAAACAGCGTCAGTCGCTTTATTATTCATGCGTTCACTTCATTTAGTTTCTATCTTTAAGGGGGGGGGGGCGGGGGGGACGGGGGGGGGGGATCGCACTACAATTAAAAGAACCCGCACGTCACTGTGAATCATTTTAACTGTTATCTCTGTGTTTACTGGATACATCATTAAACCACACCAACATTTAAAATACATTAACACCTTTACTGCCTCCACTCAACATCATGTCTGACTGCTCAAAGTCAAAACAAAGGTTCCTCTCACACACGTCTTTAACAATAAACACACAAGTAGTGGAGCAGAAACGACAACAACAACAACAACAACAACAAGAGAAGACGAGCGCCGCAGGATTAAATCCAAATTCTAACATCTCTACATGTTCAGAGGATTGTTTTAGGATCTCAGTTGTTACAAACAGAATCAGAATCAGAATCAGAATCAGAATCTGGGTTTATTACCAAGTACATTTACACAAACAAGGAATCTGACTTGGTGTATTGGTGCTAAACACTTAACAAGGAAATAAAACAGAACTAGCAACAACTTAAATAATACAGTATAAGAAGATATTACAATATATAAAATAGAATTTAGAAATGTAAAATATAAAAAGGTGTAATGTAGGAGCTGTGTAGTGGACTATATGTAACTACTCACAGAGTGCATGTAAGGAAGATACATTTTTAGATTCCAGTGGGCGTTAATGCACATGTCATATTTCTACTCTCTGAAAGTGAGAGAGTGCATCGATGGAAACATGCAAAACACTAAAACCAGCTGCAGGAGCTGCTCAGATAGCTAACACCGTCAAACATGCTCCAACTCTCTCTCTCTCTCTCTCTCTTTCACACACACACACACACACACACACACACACACACACACACACACACACACACACACACACACACACACACACACACACACACACACACACACACACAAACACACAAACACTCTGGTCCACCCTCCATAAACCAAACCACAGTCCTAAAGTGAGTCTTTGTTTTGGTAGTGCTCGGCACCGCTGCTGTACAGAGGGAGAGAAGTGTGTGTAAGTGTCTGTGTGTGTGTGTGTGTGTGTGTGTGTGTGTGTGTGTGTGGTGTGTGTGTGTGTGTGTGTGTGTGTGTGTGTGTGTGTGTGTGTGTGTGTGTGTGTGTGTGTGTGTGTGTGTGTGTGTGTGTGTGTGTGTGTGTGTGTGTGTGTGTGTGTGTGTGTGTGTGTGTGTGTGTGTGTGTGTGTGTGTGTGAGAGAAAGCTACAGAAGCTGGGATGGTGTGCTGCCAAGTGGAGAGCTTTAAAGTGAGTTTTTGTAAAGTAGGGGTGTGTTGGCAGAGTCCGACACACACACACACACACACACACACACACACACACACACACACACACACACACACACACTCCAGGGTAAAACTGCTGCATTAACGGTCAGTAAGTGTTGCCACAGCGTTAACGCCCTGCGATGCTGCGATGTGATATCTAAAGCTCTCACGATGTTATCACAGGGTGTTTGTGTTCCTGCAGACTTTCATGGATATTCATTTCCCTTTTTTTTTTTTTTTTTTAAATACAACTTCCAGTTTGTGTCTTTAGTGATGAATATTAGAGATCAGCCTCCAACACTCGGCTCTTAAATGTGCAGAGCAGAGTTTACTAAATAAACATCCTGACTGCCTTAGTGTCTGTGTGTAGATTGGACCACACGTGCAGTTTGGGGTTCGTGGTCAGAAGGAAAAAAAAAGAGGATCAGTGTTTGTCCACGGGTCAAACCCTCCTCCTGTCGACTTTCATCTTCAGAGACGAGAAAGAATCTGCTCAGGTCCTCAAAAACAGGCACACACACACACACACACACACACACACACACACACACACACCTCAGGCCTTCGTTTATATCCTCCTCCAACATTTATCTCTCGCTGCACTTCACCGTGACATGACAGTGTTTGGACTCTTCCAGCAGCTCGTCCTCAAACACTCAGAGTGTGTTTGCTCACACCGGGCTCATGTGTGTGTGTGTGTGTGTGTGTGTGTGTGTGCAGCAGAGTGAGGTTAAACACACGGGGCAGTGTGTGTGTGTGTGTGTGTGTGTGTGTGTGTGTGTGTGGTGGCTGAGATGACGGATCACCTGCCCTGCGGATGATTTCTGACCTCGTAATCCGTCACAATGTTAAAAAAAACCAAAAAAAAAACCAACAGAATTGATTTATGAGTGAGGACACTTTGGATCAGTTTGTCATGTGACTCACAGCGCTGCCTTCTCTCTCTGTGTTTGTGCCACTTTAACCTCGACCAGTATGAGTCACTACCTGAGTCTCAATCTGTGTTTCCTTTACAGACCTCTTGTTCTCCTCGATGCTCCTTCTCTTCTCTTCAGCTCGTCTTTCTTCACACTCACTTTGTTTTTATCTTCACAGTAGATTTGTTTCTGTTGTCAAAAACGTGGGAATCTGAGCTTGGAGATGCTGCAGGTCATGGTCGTTCCGCCTTCCATGAGACAGTACTGCAGTGTCAGTGGAATCAGTGTGTGTGTGTGTGTGTGTGTGTGTGTGTGTGTGTGTGAGATAAGCAAAGCATAAACACATGATGCGTGATGGCAGGAGGTGCTGCGTTACACATTCTTTACACAATAGTTTGCTTTTGAAGGTCAGCGTTTTGCTCCTCATGACTGATTTCTTTATTTCCTCTCTCTCTCTCTCTCTCTCTCTCTCTCTCTCTCTGTCTCTCTCTCTCTCTCTCTCTGTCTCTCTGTCTCTCTCTCTCTCTCTCTTTCTTTCTCTCTCTCTCTCTCTCCATTGTTCCTCGTTCATGCAGCGTTTGTTATTCGAGCAGAAACATTTTTCCTGTTGGCCTTTTGGAAATCCTTACCTTGCCTTTTCCCGGTCACGCTGCGTGACTTCTGATGATGCATGTATGGAAGCAAGTGTGTGTGTGTGTGTGTGTGTGTGTGTGTGTGTGTGTGTGTGTGTGTGTGTGTGTGTGTGTGTGTGTGTGTGTGTGTGTGTGTGTGTGTGTGTGTGTGTGTGTGTGTGTGTGTGTGTGTGTGTGTGTGTGTGTGTGTGTGTGTGTGTGTGTGTCTTTATTCCCTCTGTCACACACAGAGGCTGGACGTCTTAATGTCAGTTTAATGGCTGTCAGCTGTTCTCACTCTGCAGCAGACTGACGGCGTCCTCACGCTCGCCGTCCTCACACTCGCCGTCCCTCCTAAGCCGTTATGCTAACATGCTCATTAATCCCACTAATTAAAGCATTAATCAGCGTGACTGTGATTTCACGTCTTCACTGAACATGTGAACAGGTTTAATATGGAGAATTAGAGAATCATTCCAACAGAATCAAACAGACTTCTCATCAGGACTGTGCAGTTAGTCA
>NC_089200.1:2120245-2127745 GCF_963930695.1 Labrus bergylta
ATTTTATTTTTGTGAGAATAATCCTGAAACTCCAGTGTGCAGATGGATGACTGACTTGAGTGACAGACATGTTCTTCTAAGCATTCTCCTCCTCACTCTCTCTTGGTTTTCACATCTCCATCTTTTCTGGCTTGGTGTGCGACCTGACCTCATTTCTCACTCCGCTGACTGACTCTCTCTCTCTCTCTCCCTTTCTCTCTTTCTCTCTCTCTCCTCTCTTTCTCCTTCATCTTCCTCACTGACTGCCTCCATCTTTCAGCTCTGCCGTCTCACCCGTCACTTCCTTCTCTCTCTAACCCACTTTCTGTGTCTCTCTTGCTCAGCAGGGTGCTTCCCCCCCTCGGCTGCTCTGTTTGCTTTTTTCTTTTATTACAAACAGAGGGAAACGCAGCAGTGCTGTCCTCGTGTGCTAAATATGACATTTGAAATTTCAGAGACGCTTCTTGATTACATGCATGTTTGCAGCGTGCAGTCGATGTGTGTGTGTGTGTGTGTGTGTGTGTGTGTTTGTCACCGTGCATTAAGCGACTCATGCATCTTCTGCTGCTGCGTCTGTGAGAGATTCAATTACGCGCTGTTTTAGGACACACACACTTTAAAGTGCTGCGGTTCATGTTACCCCCCCCCCCCCATCCTGAACACTCCCTCCATCACTTATTTTTCTCATTTAATAAAACACCACTTCACTACCCCATTACCTCTAAAACCATCTCTTCCTCATTTATCTTTCTCTCCTCCTCCCTCGCCCTCTTATCTAATCCTATACCTCCAGCCCGTCCTCGCTCTCCTCTCTGCAAAAATGTTGTTATACTTTCTCCGATTCTGCAATTTATTCTCCCCATTTGTCATTTCATTACTTGGCTTTTAAAGCACCCCCCCTCTTCTTATCTTCTCTTGTTTCCTTCTCTCACTGCTGCTGCTTTTCTTCATAATTCTCTCTCTCTCTCTCTGTTGAACCAATTGGAGACAAATGACCTGTTTGACTTGATTTAAGAGATGGAAAAAGCAGCGGCAATATCTGAACAAAAACCCCCTTTTTTTTTCTCCTCGACTTTAAATCCCGAGAAGGGCAGCACCTATTTTTCTCCCTCGCTCACATATCACTCATCGTGTGTCTCCTGAGTTGTAAATCTATCTGTAAATCCATCTTTCAAACCCCCTGATCCGTAGGTAATTCAGAGATGGAAGCTCTTGCTTTTTTCCCCTCCGCCTGACCCAGATGGATCAGGCGGTGGAACCTGACAACCTCCAGCTCACCGAGCCGGCGGCCCCTGTGCATCGTATCATCAGCCGGTGAGAACACTAAATCTCTGTAAATCCCTGAGCCGTTAAGGGGGCGACATTTCTTCAAAGGAGCAGAGCCACCGCCGCGCTGTCATTAGACCCCTGCAGCAGAGAAAGACGAGCGAGGTATTAGAGGTGAGAGAAGCTCATCATGCCCCGGCTCCTGCGCTACACAAAGGGGCCAATCGTCGTCAATTACTGGAATAAGCAAGTGAGAGACGAGAGAGAGTGTGAGAAAAAAAGAGGATGGAGGAATTTCTAAGCCCCCCCCGCGCTCGCTGCAATCACTGTCACAGAGCGAGCGCGGGGCGATAAGGAGTAGAAGTGTCAGAGCCTGATAGCTGCAGGGTGAAATTGCCTTCATTAAGCAGTCAGCGAGTGGCAGCGGAAGGAAGGATTTCTGTGTCTAAATCCCTCTAAAAACATCCAACCTTAACCGTCAAATGATGTCTCCTTCAACCTGACAACCTCTGTTCTCTCTCTAACGAGCCAAGTTCTCTCACCTGATTCTGAAGTCGTTTGGAACGCTTTTCTTCTTCTTTGTTTCAAAGTAAAAAAAAGCTCGTTTTTATGAGGTTTAAAAATAAGTTTAAAAAACATCATGTTAAAGATTTAACTGTTACAAAATACTCCTCCTCTCTTATAAATCCCTCCACGCCCTCGCCCCTCAGTACCTCAACGACCCTCCTAAACCAACGCACCTCATCCCCAAACCTCCAGTCCTCGGACGCCACACCGATGGACACGGGGCCTTCAGTAGCTTCAGTTTCAAGATGTGATATTTACGCCCCTTTGACATTTTGCCTTCAATCTGAATGTTGCTGAAGTGTACTGGGTGGACAAAGTGATCCTCTGAGGAGGTTGTAACAGAGGCGTTACAGGGGAGAGACAGGATCAGCTGAGCCAGCAAGGGAGCACAGCACAGTGTGTGTGTGTGTGTGTGTGTGTGTGTGTGTGTGTGTGAAACACAAAATGAACTCACAGGCTGGGAGTCAAATATTACGGCGTCATGGAATCGATATGAATCTACAAAAGACAAAAGAGTGATGTGTGTCACAGTCCCCGCCCCTCTGGATGATCCTCCCATCAGACATCTGAAATGCTGCATCTTATGACTCGTTCAAACAAACTTCTCAAACACCTTCTGTTCTCCACAGACTACAACCTCCCTGAACTCTTCCTCTCCAGCGCTCTCCCTTCCTTTGCTACCTGTCTCAGGTTTGTTTTGTTCTGTGATCGCTCCCTCCACCACGTAAAGCCTCCAACTCCTGATACAAAGTCTGACACCGAACGACTTTTCAAGCGATTTTCAAGTCACAGTCACATTCCCAAAGTCAGAGTAAAATCCTGAGAGTCGGCCGTTTGATGTAAGGTGGTCAAGAAACTCAATCTGAGCCGCTTTAATCAGTCAATCAATCATTATTTGTAAAGCGCCAATTCATAACAAGTGTTACCTGGAGACGCTTTACTAAAGAGCATATGGGATAAGATGCAGGAAGGATTTCTTCTTTGTGTTCCTCTCGTTCCTGTTGTCCACACTTCCTCTCCGCTGAGGTGGAGGTCGGAGCAGGTCGTGGGTGAATGAGGACGGCGGTGGTTGTGGGGACGATACAGTCCGAGGGCGTCAGGTACGTCGGGTTGTAGTAGTGCCAGATCACCTCATTTCCCGTCTTGGTGTTAAGATAAAATCAAACATGTTGATACAATTATTATGGCTTGCTTTAATCTGGTCTTATGCTAAGTGGGGTTCAGGAGCGCTGTCCAGCTGTGCTCGGCCTTGTTCTGCTCGTTAACTGAGGAAAAAAAAAAAAAGCGACTCACTCAGAATAAATATTGAAATGTTTTCTTTGCATGTCTTTAAACTCCTTCCATGCTGCAGCTCTCATGTGAAACCTCCTCCCTCCTCCTACATTTCTTATCTGCTCTCGTTCCCACTGTGAATGTTCAAACTGTGCTCAGCTCCTCCGCCGCAGGTCGCCTCGCTTCCAGCTGTGAGGAGTTATGTAAACTCTCCCCTCTCTCTCCTTTTCTCCATCTTAATAAGTTCTCTTTGTGTGTATCCCTGCAGCGCTGCACACACACACACACACACACACACACACACACACACACACACACACACACACACACACAATTTTGTCGTCTTTGGTGACTAAAAGCTCGTCTCTGAATCTCACAGCAGCAGAAGCTTTCCCAAAAAAAGAAAAGAGAACTTGGCTGCAGAAGAAAGATCAAACGCTGAAACACTGGCTCACTCCTGCAGCGCTGGCATGATGAGCCGGGGAGGGGGGGGGAGAGGGGGGGGGGATTTTGGGGACATGAAACAGCAGGCAGGCGGGCGGGCGGGGTGTGATCCAGGCGTAGGACGAGTTTGAAAGACTGTGCGTGTGTGTGTGTGTGCAGTGCTGAGTGTTAAGCCTGCGGGGGAGAGAGAGAGAGGATAGCAGAGTGATTAGGATTGTAGTTTGAATTTAGAAATTGGGAGACGGGGAACCTGGTACCCAGAGGATTTCTCCTCCGTGAAAATTAGAACAGATAACTTTTCCGAGGCGTCGACAGGAGTGCTTCCAAATTTTTGTATTCATTTTTAATCGCAGCAGCAAGAAGAGTGTTACTTACCTCCTCAAATGTCTTCAGGGAGGGAGAATGAGAAGAGAGGCTGCTGACGTGCTGCGGGGATGGTGGGCAGACATTTTTTAGGATGTGTTGAAGCCCCCACCATGCAGTTGTCCTTATTCTTAAAGAGACTCTACTCATCCTGTTAGCTCTCAGCTGGAGCTAGCATTACAAGCTTTGTGTGTGTGGGGTGTAGCAGGCAGGTCGTATCTTCTTACAAGATACTTCTCATAAGAAATGAGGAGCCGAGACAAAAACATGAATTAAATGGAAAAGAAAAATGAGGTTTGGATGTCAGTCGGGTTAGAAGTGTAAGTCAGTGGATGTGCATGTGTTGTAGGCCTCTTCCAAGCGTGCCATGGCCAAGGAAGTGCACAATGTTTGAGCACGGGTCGGAGCGCTCACACTCGTCAAACGAACTGGACTGCCTAGGATGAGTGCGCCCTAAGGGTGCTCTAACACTGGGCAATACGGACCATATCTAAGCACGCTTCACCCCTAAATACTAAATACTTCCTTTTCTATTTGCCTCTGCACTACATCACTTTAGTCTATCCATTTTACATCAGTATTCATACAGCTCTGGTTACTTCCTGTTGTTTCTTATCCATCATTGCACTACGGTCACTTTATTTATCTCATTCTTACCTTTACAGTTATATTGTTTATATTAGTTCTGTTGTTCCATTATTCACCATGCACCTTAATAACTTATCATTTAGTATTTGCCTACTTGCACATAGCTCTGTATATATTTATTTATTTCTTGTTTACTGCATATAGTTCTGTTTACATCTGTTAGTCTGATCACGATCACGATAAAGTCCAGTTCCTTTGACTATTGAGAGTGCTCCGATCTGTGCTCAAACCACGGTACACTTCCTTGATTCAACATCTAAATGTAGAATCTACAGCCAAGCTTTCAAGCATTTTGTTTTCACATGCTCAAAAAGAAGTTTGGAGGGAGGACAGAGCTGATTCAACTGTGGTCGAGTGACCTTTGTTGTTTTCTCTTTTCTCATTTTAGTAAATGATGATGATGATGTGTAAATGTGTACAAACCTAAATGTCATGAAACCTCTGGATAACCTTCAACAGATGGTATCTGATGAGCTGAGTCACTCTCCCCTCTCATATTAATCTCACTGACGTCAGCAAAGTAATCTTCATCTTGTTTGAGGGCTGACACCTCGCTGCACGCTCACTGAACTCCTCCAGGTGGATTATCAGAATAACAGAATGAACACTTCACTGTGCTGCACATTTAAAAACACAGAGTGGAAACAGAGAGAGTCTGAAGGAAGGTTAAAACTCTCTACACTCAAAATGTTCAACAACAAACAAACCTTTATTTATTTTGAATTTAAAGACGATGAACCGATAAAGAAGGTTCAGAAAGGTGATGTTGTTATGAGCGTTTTAGTTTCTAAAAAAAATTCTCCATCTGTCACTCATAGCTGTCAGGGATCTGATGGTGCTCACACACACACACACACACACACACACACACACACACACACCTTAGATTAGTAATTCCCATCTGTCCATTGCGATAGCGAGGTATTAGCGCTCAGCTAAATCTCTGAAAATCCTGGTTTATCACACTTTTGTATTCCACATTATCCTTCTCTTGACACATGCACACACACGCACATTCACACACTTGCACACAGACACACACACACACACACACACACACTTGCACACAGACACACAGACACACAGACACACACACACACACACACACACACACACACACACACACACACACACAGTCCTTTTCATTGTCTCAACACAGCTTCGGATAAGAGAAATATAGTCCGTCAGCTCTGCAGCAGACTGTGATCTGTCTGCGTCACACACACACACACACACACACACACACACACACACACACACACACACACACACACACACACACACACACACACACACACACACTCACACACATCGAGGTACCTGGACTGTGATTTAATTTCCACAGATTCACAACATTAGTTTATAAATCATCCCTGTGCTATTTAACATAGAGCATCCGGTCATTTTCAAAATAAAACACAACATACAGACTCCTGATTGTATTTTTCATCACTTTATCAACATGACGTCAAAACAGGATGAACAACAAATCATCCTCAGAGAGACAAAGAGACATGTTGTTCTCTTTATTCATCTTGGATTGATCTTGTAGTTTCCCTGTGATCTTGTAGTTCTCTTGTGATCTTGTAGTTCTCTTGTGATCTTGTAGTTCCCCTGTGATCTTGTAGTTCTCCTGTGATCTTGTAGTTTCCCTGTGATCTTGTAGTTCTCTTGTGATCTTGTAGTTCTCTTGTGATCTTGTAGTTCCCCTGTGATCTTGTAGTTCTCCTGTGATCTTGTAGTTCTCTTGTGATCTTGTAGTGCTCTTGTGATCTTGTAGTTCTCCTGTGATCTTGTAGTTCTCCTGTGATCTTGTAGTTCTCATGTGATCTTGTAGTTCTCTTGTGATCTTGTAGTTCTCTTGTGATCTTGTAGTGCTCTTGTGATCTTGTAGTTCTCCTGTGATCTTGTAGTTCTCCTGTGATCTTGTAGTTCTCATGTGATCTTGTAGTTCTCTTGTGATCTTGTAGTTCTCATGTGATCTTGTAGTTCTCCTGTGATCTTGTAGTTCTCA
Organism: Labrus bergylta; assembly: GCF_963930695.1. Taxonomy (NCBI): domain Eukaryota; kingdom Metazoa; phylum Chordata; class Actinopteri; order Labriformes; family Labridae; genus Labrus; species Labrus bergylta. The sequence goes on from NC_089200.1 coordinate 2,126,799, forward strand.
TGTGATCTTGTAGTTTCCCTGTGATCTTGTAGTTCTCTTGTGATCTTGTAGTTCTCTTGTGATCTTGTAGTTCTCTTGTGATCTTGTAGTTTCCCTGTGATCTTGTAGTTCTCTTGTGATCTTGTAGTTCTCCTGTGATCTTGTAGTTCTCTTGTGATCTTGTAGTTCTCCTGTGATCTTGTAGTTCTCTTGTGATCTTGTAGTTCTCTTGTGATCTTGTAGTTCCCCTGTGATCTTGTAGTTCTCGTGATCTTGTAGTTTCCCTGTGATCTTGTAGTTCTCTTGTGATCTTGTAGTTCTCACATGCTCTTGTAGTTTCCCTGTGATCTTGTAGTTCTCTTGTGATCTTGTAGTTCTCTTGTGATCTTGTAGTTTCCCTGTGATCTTGTAGTTCTCTTGTGATCTTGTAGTTCTCCTGTGATCTTGTAGTTCTCATGTGATCTTGTTGTTCTCCTGTGATCTTGTGGTTCTCATGTGCTCTTGTAGTTCTCCTGTGATCTTGTAGTTCTCCTGTGATCTTGTAGTTCTCTTGTGATCTTGTAGTTCTCCTGTGATCTTGTAGTTCTCATGTGATCTTGTTGTTCTCCTGTGATCTTGTTGTTCTCATGTGATCTTGTAGTTCTCCTGTTATCTTGTAGTTCTCTTGTGATCTTGTAGTTCTCACATGATCTTGTAGTTCTCATGTGATCTTGTAGTTCTCCTGTGATCTTGTAGTTCTCTTGTGATCTTGTAGTTCCCCTGTGATCTTGTAGTTCTCATGTGATCTTGTAGTTTCCCTGTGATCTTGTAGTTCTCTTGTGATCTTGTTCTCTTGTGATCTTGTAGTTCTCATGTGATCTTGTTGTTCTCCTGTGATCTTGTAGTTCTCCTGTGATCTTGTAGTTCTCTTGTGATCTTGTAGTTCTCATGTGATCTTGTGGTTCTCATGTGATCTTGTAGTTCTCCTG
>NC_089200.1:2138760-2143760 GCF_963930695.1 Labrus bergylta
ATCAGCTCATTCTCCCCAGGGTGTGTGTGTGTGTGTGTGTGTGTGTGTGTGTGTGTGTGTGTGTGTGTGTGTGTGTGTGTGTGTGTGTGTGTGTGTGTGTGTGTGTGTGTGTGTGTGTGTGTGTGTGTGTGTGTGTGTGTGTGTGTGTGTGTGTGTGTGTGTGTGTGTGTGTGTGTGTGTGTGTGTGTCGTGAGACCAGGTGAGCAGTGAGCATGAGAAAAGATGCTTTAATTGCTTTTTTCCTCCAGCACTCCCTCATCCGCTCCCTGAGTGTCGGCTGTCTCGGCCAGTAAGGCAGCGTTACACACACACACACACACACACACACACACACACACACACACACACACACACACACACACACACACACACACACACACGGAGGCAGTTATCTCGTTCATGTTGTGGTCGAGTCTGTCCGAGCTGCACACTGTATCAATCCAGTCAGAATCAATGAATATTTTTGTATCAGAGGGTTCAGAGGTCGATGTTACACTTGTCACTTCTCCTCCTTCCACTTTTCATTTTATTTCACACGACGTGCTGAAACAATAACGAGGCTGTCGTCATGACTTTGATTTTAAATCAGTGCAAAACGCTTTCAGCCCCTTGTCTGTTTCTGCACTCGACCCTGCAGCTGCTCTTTTTGGAGACAGAGGAACACTGGACTAAAATCTGTTTTCACACATGCACTCCTGAAAAGCTTTCTTTCCTGGTTGTATGAGGTAATGGGTGTTTAAATCACAGGAGGCGTCGGTCAGCTCGTCTCCTTTAAGGAGTGCTCATCCAGAACTGAGGCGCAGAAGCTCGGCTAAACAAGAACCAATTTGTTCCTCGTTATTTCTCTTTTTCTAAGAAAAACAGAGCTAAAAAAATCAACGTCAGGGTAAAGATATCCTCATGTAGCCACACTTGTAAATACACAAATGTCCATTTAACCAAGTAGCACCCCAGGTTAATTTAGCGTCACCTTTGGGTTACAAGGTGCACCTTTTGTGGGAAGTAAAGTCAAAAATAAGGATTTAAAAATCTAACCAAATCAAGGATTAGGTAAACAGACCCCCCCCCCTGTCTCCATCTGCATAATCACACATGTAGATGCTGCACGTTAGTCTTTCCTCTCAGCATCCGGGGCTGAAAGCTGTTTTTGTTGAGACATTTAGACTTCTTGTAAACAAGTTTTTAAAGTTCAAACTCTGCTATTCAAAAAATAATCCAGGATTTGAAGGTGACTAAACCTGCACAGAGGGTTTAGGTGGCTTTGTGTGCTGTGCTGGAGTTCACTATCTCCTCTTTGAACGGCCTCAAAGCCCAGAAAGACGGGATTAGGGGCGTCTCTTTGTCCCGCTGTAAGGAGTGTGAATGTCATCGGCTGCATCTGAAATGCTTTTCCCAGACAATCTTTTCTTTTTTTTTTTTACGGTTGGCTCGGTTCCTCGGAAGGACGGTCTCTGCCTCCCAAATCACGTCTAAACGGCTCCCTCGTTAAGCCGACATATTGCTCCCGTTTCCCAGCCCGAGCCCGTTTTCAATTAGCTAATGAGAGACGAGGAGCCGGGAGGGGAAGAGGACGCCGGGCGCCGCTCTGATCCTCAAGGTTAGAGCTGGACGGAGAGAGAGCGAGAGAGCGCGCCGTCTAATCTCCACTGAGGGAGGTAATTACATTCGGTAGCCAATACAGAAGAGAAATTAGCCACCGAGCCGATGTGTTGAGAGAAAGGAGAGAGAGGCGCGAGAAGGAGGTCTGCTGCTCTGTCAGAAGGAGCTGACTGACATGTTGCGCTAACAGGAGTTAAAGACGCATCATTTAGCGTCTAAATGGACTCGTGTTGACATCAGCAGGAGCGTTTTACAGTGTCTGTGAGGAGGTGCTAATTAGCCATCTTGCTTTCCATCTGATGTTCACACAGTGCATGAAGCTGCTGTAGTTTAGTTTGGTGAGTAAGAAACATTAGCTAGAATGCTAATTTGAAAGTCTGCGTCTTTGTCCGTTTCCAGACAGTCTAAGAAACCTCTGAGCAGCTACAGCTCATGTGCAAAATACAACTTTGACACCTAGTGGTTAAAACAGGTAGAGAGCTGCCCCCCCCCCCCCCCCCCCCCCCCCCCTCCTCCTCTCTACAGTGGATGCTCACTCAGGTCACCATGTGGTGGACTCTGAAGCTTCAGTGTTTATCCAGCTCTGCATGGGTCTGTAAACCTTTCTGTGTTCTAACCTCTCTCCATTTTTCAAAAGCATCTCCAATATTGATCCTAGTTTGAGCACGTTTCTGCTCGTGGAGCTTATTAGAAACATGCAGAGGCTTTTTAGGTCGGGTACAATCACTTCTATCTGAACCACTTCTCTTGACCGCTTCCATCACTGTAACACCTGTTGACCTGATAACTGCTCTCATATCTGACAAACCGAGGGGCGTCCAAAACGGCCGTGTGGGGGCGTGTCTTAAAAGCGCCTACCTTCTCTGGTCCAAACAAATCCAGAGCATTCAGGAGCAGAATCTAAAGTTAGAAGGAGGACATACTGGCTGCTGAATTGTGAATATGCTATTTGTTTGACTTCAGATTTTTTAGCATTTGTGTTCTTTGCCGATGAATTACAGCACTGAAGTTGAATAATTTTTTCACAACTATCAGAGACATGATGGAGTACGAGCCCTCTTTGTTGAACAGTACATGTTCTGCCGATGCATTTATGAATGTCTAATATAAGTCAATAATAAAAGAACCGCTAAGCCCCGATGACTCCATCTGTTAGCGTGGCCTCCCCGCTGAGAGGACAATGAAGCTTTTCCCTTCCTCCTCATCTCTCCATTTATCTCACTCTCTATTTAACGGGCCATTGGCCGGCCCGGCTGGCTCGAGGAGGCCGCTGCAAAGATTAATCCACGGCTCAGCCCGCGGGAGATTCAGTCCACAGGAAGCCTCTTTTGGCGTGCGAGCTGGGAGACAAGAGAAGGATGTAAATGAAGTGAAGCGATGAGGAGCAACTGAGTAGGGGACGGTGTAATGGTCTCCTGCTGCTGGGAGACAGGACACATGCTGGATGTCTGTCAGGTAGAACGGCAGCCTGTGCTTCTGTGGGATGATTTTGTTTAGAGCGGTTTACTTTATCACGACCTCAATCTGATCTGAGGGGAATTAAAATGTGCTCCATGAAGCACGTCAGCAGGGGAACAAATAAGAGAGTAAAGAAAGTAAAGGAGGGGATTTCCACACAGAAAGCGTCTGCTGTGTTAAAGGGATACTTCACCCGTTGAAACATGAATCTGTATTGACTTTGGCTCATATATGTAGAAATGTGAAAAACATTTTGAAGTTGGAGCCTTCTTGGCCGAGAAAAGACAGAAAGTGTCTTTTTGGCTCGTGAATGAAAGACACCAAATCCCAGAATGCACAGCACCGCAGGCCACTCCCACTAAGTTCCTCTTTTTCAGAATCAGAAATACTTTATTAATCCCAGCAACATAGCAATATAGCCGCCGAGACGTTGCTGCCAAACGACAGGCCGGTCTTGTGTCGCGGCTAGCGGCCGAAGCGGCCAAAACACCAGACCGGCCTGTCGGCAGCAGCCGTCTCGCTGCTATATTTATATTTTTTCTCCATTATCATCTTTCTCCATAGAGCCTGTTAGCATAGCTTCCAAGCAATATGGCGGACGTTAAGTTTGGATTCTGGGAGTGAGTTCCCACCCACTGATCTGTGATTGGTCTGTAGCTTCAGTGGTTGAAAATATGAAGAACTAGCGTTGTAGTTTCACACCGCTAACTGCAACAGCTTCCAGTGACGCAAAAATGGTCATTTAGCGTCACTGGAAGCTCCTTTTCAGACTCAGAAATACAAAGATTTACCATCTCAGGGGAAAATGAGGGCGGGATGCACGACCATTCAAAAATACTACCAGGTTTCTGATGATACAAAGATTAATGCTAATGGGTGAAGTATCCCTTTAAAGCCAGCTCAAGGTTCACCCTCGTTTGGGAACGCGCTTACTCGCTTGGCTTTTCACCTCAGATACGCTCATGTGTTCTCCATTATATTCACCGGTGTGAAACTTGTCAAATCGCTGAATTTTGTCCACCTTTAAAATCACCTGTGCTGTCCACTTCTAAGACGTCATTGGCTGGAGGAAACACACCAGCTCACCGCCCAGAAACACCCCGAGTCAACTAGAACAAACCAAACACTGAAAATCCAGTCAGAGGACAGACGGGGTCTCTGCAGACACAGTCACCACCACACATGTACGGAGGCCCAGAAGGGACGATGGAGCAGCTTTGCTTTTTGTATATTCTATATTTTATTTTGTTAGGAAAAAGCTGCTCTCTTTCTTTAAATGTAAATGTGGGATTGCATGACCAATGCAGTTATAAATGTCAGACACGGGTGATTCTAGAGTCTGTAGGGGCCCTTGTCACTAGGGGGCCCCTCCAACCAGCATCCATCACCATTATGTCTGCTCCTTACTCTGCACTTCACTTCTTTATCCTCTTTCTGTTTTTGGAAGAGGAAGCAACATTTTCATTTTGCGATCAGTAAAAAGAAATCACATTATTGCTTTTGATAGAGCTGGAACCTCCTGCTGCTCTCTCGCTTATTTTCACTGCTTTTTTATAAAAATGTGTCTGAGCTCTGAAGAAGTGAATGAAATCCGGTCGAGCTAGTCGCTCCTCTGCACCCCTGGGTGACGCATACTGTGAGACTGGATGTTGTTTTTTCTGCCTTTGTAGTTCACAGAAACGTCCATGTGTTTGACAGTTTCTGGCTCGGCTGTTTTTTTACAGTACATACAAATTCAATTTAGAAACGTCTGCCTACAGGACTTCACACTCCTCCCGCAGCGGTCCTTTGACTCACTGCACATTTCATATTAATGCACGTTGTGTATGCATGAATATTCATGTGTACTCTCCGAGAGGCAGTGACACAAAATAAAAACTTTATCCACCGACAGAACATCTGAAAGTAAAGATTAAAGGAGCATTCTGGATTTTTTTCAAACA
>NC_089200.1:2148760-2156260 GCF_963930695.1 Labrus bergylta
TGACAACATGACATTATGGTAAGATAGACACAAACGTTTACTAAACAGATAGTAAAATATCATATGATATTATGTCCATGATTAGTCATGACAAGCCTTACTAATCACTCTGTTTGAGGGGTTGGCTCATGGTAAATATTGTGATATTTCTTTTATTTTTATACCTGATGGAGGCTTTTTCATGGGCCCACTTGTTGTACCCACACGGCCCACCAGGGGGCCGCGGCCCACACTTTGGGAAGCACTCTTCTATGGTATCGGTACCAACACCTCGGGCACCTACAGGGCCGAATCGCAACACAGATTTCAGTGCTTTGTTTCAGCACCACTCGTTAATAATCAGAGCCAAACTGTCAAAAGTTAGCTTAGCTCGTAGCTGCCGTCCAAAGCGCTGCACGCTCTGCCTTCAGAAATCAATTCAATTCAAATAACTTTATTTATCCGTTAGGAACTTCATTTGTGTAAAAGAGCATCAGTGCAATTACAGCTAGACACAAAAATCATTTATCATGTTACTCAGGTTACAGAGTGTTAGCAGCCGGTGCATCAGGGGTCAGGGGGGGTTTCATGAGTTTTGGATGAACCCGATGAAGGATTTTAGTTTTGACACACTTGTGACCTTATTTGGAGTTCCTATTTTTCTGCGGGCTTGTCCTTTAATGGATAAACAACAAACATTTTTCCACCGTGACACACGCACCTCTTGGCTTCCCGCTCCGGTTGGCTGTGACACTTTGTTCTAGTTTTGTTTTCTCACGGTTGTCGGCCAATAAAAAAAAGAGAGAGAGAGAGAGAGAGGCATGATGGGAGTTTACCGAGTGAGTAGGAGTTCAGCCAAAGGCAAAAGGGCCTAGAGCTGCGGTAACCTGGATTCAGCGCCAAAGGCTGAAACACACTCTGACTTTGTTTGAAATGTGTGACAGAGAAGTGTTGTGGACAGCTGCTGCATGCATACATTCATGTGTAGAGTGACACACACACACACACACACACACACACACACACAGAGGCAGTCAGAGGTCAGTGTGACATGCAGGCAGCTTCATGCTTTATACAACACATTCATGTTTTTCTCTGTTCAGTTGTCCTCTTCTTCTTCTGGAGCAACAACATCGAGTCCTAAAGTAAGGACACTTCAGTGAAGGGAGGACATCTTTATGAAGGACAGTGTGCTCTTTTTCCATTGGCTCTTTGTTCTGCTGCTGGTTAACGCCTTGTTGACCTACAGTATATTGGCTGTGAGTGGAGCCGCTAATGTTTCTTTAAAGCGGCTTCAATACACATACGGTGAGGTGTTGTGTGAGTCACCTGCAGCACAAAGCCGGGCTCACACTGTGCGATGTTTCCCCGATTATATAAAAGTCGGGTCAGCATGTCAGCTCACACTGTACGAGTGAATCGTTTACGACGCCCGACCAGACCTTGAGATGTACGTGCTCACACTGTACGACCTGATTGTCCTGGCACAACCGGAGAGCTCACACTGTACGAGTGAAATCTGGACGGAGCGTTGACAATTGTTAATAAAGTTTCATTTGAAAAAACAAAGGACGACGGCTGGTGAAAGAGAAGGAAGTGGAAGTTGTTGTAGGATATAGAAAAGTTGATACAATCGTAGATATATGGAGACAAGTTTCAGAAAAGTGCTGCACTGATGATCTGTACCGGGTTGAGTCCTGCCGCTGGTCGCCATGACTACAGTCCTCCCTTGTCTGATTATATTGTAGTCACACACAACTTCTGCCGGACCCTTTCATGAAGTAATCGTCAGGATTTTAAATTCTAAATATCAAACATGTTTGAAATAAATCGGAGCGTCCCCGACGATCGCCGGGCAGATCGGGGACGTTAAGATTGGATCTTTGGACCGCTCACTCTACGAGATAATCTGAGCAGAGAATCGGGTCCGAGCAGCCTCGAGTCGGGAGAGACCCTGAGATTGTCGGGAAGAAGGAAGAATCGGCCCGATTACCCTGCAGAGTGAGCCAGACTTTAACATGCTAAGTCTCTAGAACTCTAATCCAGGGCTGCAAGAAGAAGAGGCAGTTTGTTCTTTTGTTCTGTTAGTTGATAAAGAACAGCCTTCCACTCATCGCCCTATGGCGTCGGGTTCTGATGACAGCACACTTATGTTGTAGTGGAACGTGGGACTCAAAGAGTAAATACTGGTCTGTGTGGGTACGTTTCCTGTAGACTTTCTGGAGCTCTTTAGTCTCTTTTCAGCTCTTTGTTTTTGTTTCCTGACGCACATTTTATGGGCTTGTTTCCAGCAGCAGAAGGAATCTGTTTCCATCAGACCTCCCCCGCTGATCGCCGCGTGAGAAGAGCCCAAAGTTAGTCTGCTGTGAGAAAAGGTCTATTACATGATGGATGCTGAACCTGTGGCATGCTCCTCCATGTTCCATTAATAATGCAACCGGACGCCCTGCAGAGCTGAATGCCAGGCTGTGTGGTAACATGATGCCAATTTGATGAGAAGTAGCAGGAGGTGGGCGATCTATCAGAGGTGATAAATGAGAGGACAGAGAGAGAGAGAGAGGGAGAGGGAGAGGAGAGAGAGAGAGAGAGAACAATGCCTGCTAACCAGAGAGAGAAAGTCAGACTAGATGTGATGTTCCACTTTCAGTCTGCTTTGATTCTAAATAGGGTCGTTAGAATACCAGAATGTTTAACTTTAATATAATACCAGTAAAAACTAACCATTTTCATATCTGTTTCGATACAAAAGCAACAGATTTAATGCGTTACCTTCACTTGAGTGTTTTCTGTTAATGCTGCACACTGTGTGGATATGTATACTGCAGGACATTTGACTCAGCCCTCTGATTGTTACTTGCCTCATTTTTGACACCAGCTTGTTCAGTCAAGTCAAAAAATGTCAACTTGAGCAAAGAATTTACACAATTTTGTGTGACACACGGACGGTGAATGATGCAGTGTAGGTGCGCCATCCTTCTCTGTGGCTATTCATCGATCCAGACACTCACTGAAGAGAGAACCATGGTGGCAGAGAGAGGCGATGCACCTCCACCGAGGAGACGGAGGTGGAGGGTCTTGGGTGCGACCACATGTCCATTATAAGAAGGCCAGTCCTGATTTTGGGGGGAAGAAAGCCTGAGGGAACATTGGGATGAGGGAACAAAGGGGCGACCCAGAAATAACTTCTGGCCAAAATCAGATGACTGTTAGGGTAAGTGATGTGAGGCAGACGAGGTGGCAGGAAGTGTAATAACTGATGATCGGCTCCCCAAGAAAAAGCATGATTACCTCGGCTGAATGACTAATGTGACGGGACGGTAAAGATCTCCTCTTCTAGTTATGATAGTTGTGTTTTTTAATGAAGTAAATTCATGTGTTTAAAGATTCCATGCATCAGTGTGCAGCCTTCAGGCGGAGGTCACACTCAGAAAGAGAATCTGTGCTTCCAGCTGCGATAACTTTGACAAAAACCATAGAAATGTGACAAACATGTTCCCTGTGATGAATTACTTTTTTTCACCGCAAATTAATTTTCTTCTGAAGTGGCCCCGAGCCCAGTGCCTGCTGGGAAAATAACTCACAACTTTCAGAATGATTTGGGAAAGTAATTTAAATCTCAGCCTGCTGATTCACACTGAGTCACAGAGAGTCACGTGCGGCCCCCATCAACCCTCAACGTGGCCCTCAGGTCAATTTAACATATCAATTAATTTGAAACATGAAGAGAACATGACAAAATCTGCCATGAAATCATGAAAAACAGAAATATGTCCATAATCATATTTGACCACTGGTATATGTTGATTTCAATTTGAGACATAATTGACTGTAATCGTTTTTGTATCCTACAGTTTGGCCCTCTGGCAGTGAGAATTAAATGAATGTGGCCCTTGCTGTGACCAAAGTTGCCCGTCCCTGCTTTGTCTGACTTCCTTTTTGGGGGCCGATCTGCTCTACATGGATCAACCATGACGAATGCTCGCAACGGTCTCCATCTAAAAATGTACTCGCTGAGATTTGGAGGCAAGCGGATGTGGAGTGGAGCTGCTGCCAGAGAAGGAAGACAGTGGCATCACAAGCGTTGACTAGAGAGGGCGCCATCAGCTCCAGGATACGCGGCGAGGACAGAACGCGGTGAGCCTGTGGAAACGAGCGGTTATTGTGTTATTAGATGGACTTTGAAACGACTCTTTTAAAGATGGAAAAGTTACAGACTGTCACTTTAATGAACCAAAAAGGTCAAAAGAAGAAAAAGATTAGAGACGCTTAAGAGTCGATCTTTCTTTAGGGGAGGTCGATGCTTTGATGCATCCTGATTGGCTGTTAATTTTTTTCTTTAAAGATTTATTTTTGGGGCTTTTTGGGCTCCAGAGAGTGAGGGATGACATGCGGGAAAGGAGCCACAGGTCGGACTTGAACCCGGGCCGCCCACCTGGAGGACCACAGCCTCCATACACCTCAACAGGTCAACATGTCAGATGAATTCAAACCATCAGCTGCCTGAAAAACGTCAAAACACCCCCGAGGTTCATGGACCGAAAAATTCAAAACGTCAACACTAATGTATGGTGTCCCATTTGTGCCAAAAATGAGTAACCATTTGCTGTGTTCCAAAGCGGTAAGACGTCATTTGTCATTAGTTGAAACATTTTCTTTTCCCTTTGTGTCTCACACGTCGCCTCCTGCTGATGACGCTGTCGGCATGAGTGACCGCGTGCGTCTCGTGTCCTGAACATTTAATGACGACGAATGTTTCTGAGCCAAACGGAGACGAGTCGTTCCCAAAGTCACGGCGCCGGAAAAGGGGGAAATAAATAAATGCATCAACATATTTTGAGCACAAATGGAAGCTCATTAAAGTGGAAATGACGCCTGGAAGACGGATATAATGTGCCTTTAAGACGTGTGTGTGTGTGTGTGTGTGTGTGTGTGTGTGTGTGTGTGTGTGTGCGTCGACGTGGTCACAAAGCAAGACAAACGACTCGTGTTTGTTTGTGTGCGAGACGCCATCCATAGCGTTTAGCGTGCGTCTGCCTGTTTGTGTTTCATGAATGTAAATCAGGGTTTCTACCATCGCAGACTTTTAAACAGGAAGTTGGATTTTCCAGACAAAAGGTAGCATCCTGTGAATGTATGCTAATGTATGCTAATGTATGCGTGTGTGTGTGTGTGTGTGTGTGTGTGTGTGTGTATCCATGGCGGCGCTCATACTGTACATCAGTGTGAGCGCGTGCTGGCCTCGTGGCCCCGGCTTGTCCGTCAGGGTCCCCAGAGAGAGAGGCGGGGCTTCATCCGAGCAGGAGGCTGTCATGGGAGATTGGTCAGGAGGAGATGGAGGATCAAGGTTTTTACAGAGGGGGGCTTAGCGGCTAATGTCAGCGCTGGTGCAGAGGGGTCTGACGGCGTGCTGTTTAACAGTCAACACACACGAGGAGGAAACAGCGAGTATCCAAAGAGCCATCACCTGAAGAAGAGCAGCGTGCTACAGGTCTGCAACCCTCCAGCTTTGGTTTTAAACACATAATTCGGGCTCCGTGCTTTATAATTTTTATTTTGGCTGCTCTAAAGGTTATGCTCCTGTTCAAAGTGACACACCTCCCATCAGCTGGGCAGAACTTGCCTGGGCTCGGGTTGGTTAGGGCTGGAATTTTTCCATTTTTTTGGCCGTACCCAAACTTTGTCTCCGGTTCCTTGCTGCTGTTGGGAAATGGTCCATTCCTTTGAAATATTTTCAGACAGCAAACTGTGCACCGGTCTTGGGATCACATGCTTTGCTTTGTTGGTTGAGAATGGCTCAATGCACACTGAGGCCTCGTCCACACCTAGACGGGTGTTTTTGATAATGTAGCTTTTTCTCTACCTTTTGTACGCAAACTGTGTTTTAGGTCACTGAAACTCCTTCCAGGATGAAGGTGTTCAGAAACTCTGTCTCAGGTTTTTTCTGTGTAGACGGGGAAACTGAGTGTTGTTCGTGTGACGTCACGCTGTGCGGCGTCGGTTTCTCCTCCGTTTGATGTCATCGTGCAACGCTGTCACTTTAATTTACATGAGGTTAATGCGATGCCAAACTAGTGCTGGTGCTAACGTTGCTAACTAGACTTTTGCACGAGACACACACACACACACACATTTAAGCAGAGGCTGTCACAACCAGTAAAAGTCAAATAACATCAGTACCTGCTTCGATAGTATAGAATAATATACTAAAAATATAGAAATCCTCGACACCCATATGAGGCAGAATCACAACGATGCTGATGTATTTGTGCAACTAAGACAGTGCTCTCTCTCTCTCTCTCTCTCTCTCTCTCTCTCTCTCTCTCTCTCTCTCGCTCTCTCTCTCTCTCTCTCTCTCTCTCTCTGTGGCTCGTCACAGCTTTTGGTAAAAATAGAATATCTGATCCTACATCTTTCCTGACGTCAAAGCAGATTGCATGTTTAAAGTATCACCTAAGAGATGGAGGACAGCATCCAGACATGAAGCTGGAGTTTGACCTACAGCGTCGTACTCAGAAGCTTCTGAGCCACTGAAACACTTTAATCAGCAAGTCGGTATAAACACCAGCTGCTTCAAAAAGAAATGATTCCCCGCTCTGTCTCCTGTGTCACAGAATCATGCAGGATACTTATTTTAAGAACAAGAAGTTTTCTTATTCTCACACTAAACAGAATAAAGTACGGCTCTGTAAATGTGTAAATAGAGACACAGAGAAGAAGAAGAAGAGAGGCTGAAGAATAGAAGTGTAGGAACAACCATCAGCAGAAAACAAAGAAACAAAGAGTGGAGGAGTAGAGAGAGAGAAACCAGAGCCACCAGCAGCCGGAAGAAGAAGAGGAAGAGGAAGAGAATGAAAGTAGCAGCAGCACAGAGAGAGATTGTCATTTCAAGCCGTCACATTGGTATCAGGATACGGCCGTCACGCTCCAGCAGCCTGCAGGTCGCCTCAGCTCCCCGCCTCATCTCTCTCTCTCTTCCTACACCTGTCTATCTGCCTCCTTTCCAGAGACACATCATTTTCAGGCGGCGGCAGAGCGAGGGGGAGAAAAATAGAACCATCAAATCCAGAGAGAGTTGGTATTTTAGCAGCAAATCACCAAAACAAGACGAGTACAGAAGCAGAGGGGATGATGGGAATCTGTCTCTGTGGGACTCTCTTTGAACTCGACTCTGCAGCCACACGGGAAACACAGAGATATAAAATGATGAGGCAGACCGGGGGGAGATATACCTGTACTCCCATCACCTGTACCACTTATTTTAATCATTTAAAGGAGGCATGGATTTAAATTTGAGGGCGTGGCCTAGCAGTGGGGATTCTAGAGTGTGTTGGGGACTTGGCAAAAATCAATTGGATGTCTTTAAATCTTAACTTTACAGTAAACAGTTTCAGTGGGATCCCACATCCCGTCCATATTCTCTTTTCCTTCAGTCACTTCTCTCTTCCTGACCTGACAGGAGGACGCCTCTCTCTCTCTGCTTCAGCTCTGAGATTAAAAGGCCACAGTACTGTCCAGTGAGGG
>NC_089200.1:2163760-2188760 GCF_963930695.1 Labrus bergylta
CAGCTCACGCTTACCTTACGCAGCGGTCTTTTGATGTAACATTCGGTGTCACCATGGCAACGATAAACATGTGACATGGTGGCTTTTCCATGGCGGCTCTCGCGATAAGACACGTCCCATCACAAACTGTAAAATGAAGGATTTCTCTGGCTTTGATAAATGTTGGAAATATTTAAGGTGATGTAAGAACTCAACAAAAAAAAAAAAAGATTTAGTCCATTTTTAACGATTTAAAGAAACACACTATGCTTACAAATCAGACACACAGGTGCATTTAAAACGCCTCACACTCAATCCTCTGAGGGCAGCAGGGCGATGCATTTCATGATTTAGCTGCAGAATACGATGAAACATTTAACTCAGGAGCAGCAGACTTTTACATCATCTGTTTAAGCAGAATATACATCAGCCCGTCTGCAGCCTGAAGGATGAGACGAGTTCTTCAGGGTGACACACACAGCTCATCACCTCTCTCTCTCTTCTCTCTTCTACCTCTGTTTATTCTGCAGCTCTGAACTGTGACACTCTGTATCGAGCTCCTCCAGCCTCCAGCGGACCTGCAGAGCTGAGGCAGTCTCTGGACTCAGGTAATCACTCTGTGAAGGGTATCACATGTGAGGAAGCGGTTCTGGTTCTGGACTGACAGCTCACTACTTTGAGTGCTTTCTTTGGCTTGGTTTTGCTTACTAAGATTATTTACTGAGTGTTGACATGCAGGTGAAGGAGCCCCTGAAATGAAAGACATAAAAGAGAGTAAACCCCCTCAGATGTGAGTTTTGTTTTCACACAGGTGTTGGACTTTTTAAATGTTGATTAATGTCTCTTTAAGTGCCCAAGACACTTTTAAGAAAAGTGTTGAAATTAAAAGCCATGAACAAAATAAACATCTGTTTCTGCATGACAAACACTTTTTTGTTTGGATATAACAGTAACAGCACAGTCACAGGTGTGCAGAAACAGATGTTTTACAGATGTGTATCCATGTGTGACATTCAAAGCTACAAACTAAATATTTTCTTTTGCAGTAAAAGGCAACAAACTGATGGTAGAGTTTGGTTTTTAGCTCAGTAAATAATTGCAATAATTCAAACTGTGGAGGCAACAGGTGTCTCAGCACCGACAGCTGGAGTTCTATAATCTCCCTCTCCTGATCTCCCTCTTTTATTCAAACCAATAAAAACCCCCGCTGAGGGCTGCTCCGCCTCGTCTCAGACGGCTGAGGACCGAAACGGAGCCGAAGTCACTCTCCCAAAAAAAAAGTTGGCCGAGTTTGAGTTTGCTGAGTTCAGCTTTGGCACCACCAGGGAGAGCTCTGACTCCGTACTTTATTTTGGGATGCAGGCGGGGAACTCACAAAAATCAGGCTGCTGACTCTGCTGAGAGGCGGAGGGAGAGGAGAGAGAGGGACGGGAGAGAGAGGAGAGAGAGGGGACGGTGAGAGAGAGGAGGGGACAGGGAGAGAGAGGAGAGAGAGAGGGGACGGGAGAGAGAGGAGACGGGAGAGAGAGAGAGAGAGGAGAGAGAGAGGGGACGGTGAGAGAGAGGAGACGGGAGAGAGAGAGAGAGAGGAGAGAGAGGAGAGAGAGAGGGGACGGGAGAGAGGAGAGGAGAGAGGGGAGAGAGAGAGGGGACGGGGAGAGAGGAGAGAGAGAGGGGAGAGGAGAGAGGGGACGGGAGAGAGAGGAGAGAGAGGGGATGGGAGAGAGAGAAGAGAGAGAGGACGAAGAGAGAGAAGAGAGAGAGGGGAACGGGAGAGAGAGGAGACAGGAGAGAGAGAGAGAGGGAGAGAGAGGAGACGGGAGAGAGAGAGAGGAGGAGGAGACGGGAGAGAGAGAGGGATGGGAGGGAGAGAGAGAGGGGAGAGAGAGAGAGAGGAGACGGGAGAGAGAGAGAGAGAGGAGGGGACGGGAGAGAGAGGAGACGGGATGAGAGAGAGAGAGAGGAGAGAGAGGGGAGACGGAGATGAGAGGGAGACGGGAGAGAGAGAGAGAGAGGAGAGAGGAGAGAGAGAGGGGTACGGGAGAGAGGAGAGAGAGAGGGGAGAGAGAGAGGGGACTGGGAGAGAGAGGAGAGAGAGGGGACGGAGAGAGAGAGAGAGAGAAGGAGAGAGGGACAGGAGAGAGAGAGAGAGGGGAGAGAGAGGAGGAGACGGAGAGAGAGAGGATGGGAGGGAGAGAGAGAGGGGATGAGAGGAGAGAGAGAGAGGAGACGGGAGAGAGAGAGAGAGGGGGACGGGACGAGAGAGAGAGAGAGGGGGACGGGAGAGAGAGAGAGAGGGGGACGGAGGAGAGAGAGAGAGAGGGGGACGGGAGAGAGAGAGAGAGAGAGGGACGGAGTGAGAGAGAGAGAGAGAGGGGGACGGGAGAGAGAGAGAGAGGGGGACGGAGAGAGAGAGAGAGAGAGGGGGACGGGAGAGAGAGAGAGAGGGGGACGGGGGAGAGAGAGAGAGAGAGGGGACGGGAGAGAGGAGAGAGGATACAAAGTGAGATACAATAAAGAGAGAAGAGGGAGGGATGGAGAAGACAAAGAAGACATAAGAGAGGGACGGGAGGATGGTAGAGAGAGGAGAGGGAATGTAGAGAGAGAGGGTGAGAGAGGAAAGAGGGGGAGACAGAAAACAGAGCTGCAACATTATGTGGGTGGTTGTAAAAAAGCGTATTGATCTCAGATATTGTTTGTTGTGACATGAAGATGAGAAACTTCTTCACTCTGACTCCGGGGAAACATCATATCAGATATCATTAAAATATCGGAGATTGTATCGTGTTAGAACTCGTGCTATATCAGAAAAGGATCGAAGTATTGAGCATTTCAAGAACCTTTTGTCCGTAAGAATCAAGCACAGACTGAAATCAACGAGTTTTAGATCTCTCAATTGATCCCTGCAGAGTCTCCTGCAGGTTTTTAAAAAATGCTTCCAGTTTGAGAAAGTTTTGAAGGAATTTCCCCTGTTGTTGTTTTATCCAGAAGATTCTTTCAACTCAAACAAACAGGATCACAAGACCCCAAAATAAGAACGAATGACTCATTATGATGGATATCTCTCAATGCAAATTCAATTTCTGCTACAATCAAATGCAGTACATCCTGCATTAAGAAGGAAAAAGACACACACACACACACACACACACACACACACACACACACACCTGGCCTCCTTGGGCAGTGTTGGGAGGTCAGCATGGGGCCAAAGATACGCACGTACTCCAAGAAGTTGACTGAGAGGGGCTGACATGTAGGCACTCAGAGGAATTTAGCATGCAGGCTTGACACGCACATCCACATATATGTAGAGACAGAAAGAGGGGGACGCACGTTATGGTGGAAAATGCGGAGAGAAACGCAGCCGCTGACATCCCGCAGTCACAGCGGCTTTGTGTGCAGTAAGCAGTCTAATGGACACGGACAGATTCTATGGAATATATATGAAAAGAGGGAGCGTGTGTGCTGACATGTGACTGCCAGGTCAGGTGAACACACACAAAAGAAGAAGTTCTGGTTTGGACGTTTAGAGGGCAGAGAGCGGTGGTGTGATGACTGAGAGAAAAGCAGAGGAAGCACAGCGGGGGGGTCAATAAAGAGTCACTTGTCTGTGATTGGTCGGACATGTCTCTGTCGCTTTCCTCTCTGACAGAGTTGTTGTGAGGTGTGCAGGAAGGTGAGGCTGATGGTTCATAAATATGAGTAAACATGAGAGGTGGTCTTCATGCTACTGTCTTACTATCTGATCAGACATTAGGGAAACATGTTGAAGTGCTGGCTTCTCTGACAACAATGCAGCAGCCAGTATGTCCTCCTTCTAACTTTACATTCTGCTCCTGAATGCTCTGGATTTATTTGGACCAGAGAAGGTAGGCGCTTTTAAGACCCCCCCCCCCACACGGCCGTTTTGGACGCCCCTCGGTTTGTCAGATATGAGAGCAGTTATCAGGTCAACAGGTGTTGCAGCGATGGAAGTGGTCAAGAGAAGTGGTTCAGATAGAAGTGATTGTACCCGACCTAAAAAGCCTCTGCATGTTTCTAATAAACTCCACGAGCAGAAACGTGCTCAAACTAGGATCAATATTGGAGATGCTTTTGAAAAATGGAGAGAGGTTAGAACACAGAAAGGTTTACAGACCCATGCAGAGCTGGATAAACACTGAAGCTTCAGAGTCCACCACATGGTGACCTGAGTGAGCATCCACTCTAGAGAGGAGGAGGGGGACAGCTCTCTATGATGTTTAGAATTTAGACTGCAGTACCTGTTTTAAAGGCATCTTGTCAGAGTTACATGTTGCTCCAGTTTGGTGAATTTGATGGATCATAATCAGAGAGTGATGTAACACCGCTCCGGCTGCTGCAGTGCTCTGCCTCTTTGTTGTGTTTGTACTGCATGAGTTATGGAATAATGTTATGTAACAGGGAGTCGTTACTTTCTGCAGGCTGTTCCACTGCCTCACATCCATCTAATTGATCTGTGTGTGTGTGTGTGTGTGTGTGTGTGTGTGTGTGTGTGTGTGTGTGTGTGTGTGTGTGTGTGTGTGTGTGTGTGTGTGTGTGTGTGTGTGTGTGTGTGTGTGTGTGTGTGTCTTAAATGTTTATTTTAGCATTTTATTGGTTAGCTGCATATGTAAAGAATTTTCCCATTAAATTGAGTGTGTGGTGTGTGTGTGTGTGTGTGTGTGGTGTGTGTGAGGGTGTGTGAGGGTGTGACAGGCGCAGAAAGCTTTCGAGAACATTACCTCATCTAGTTGACCTCCGATTGGTACACGTCCCGGGCGTTGCCATGGTGACAGCTAGCCTTTTTTAGCCGGTTGGTTCTGCCGTGCCCACACATCGCTCACTGTGTGTTGGCCCAGTAACTCTCTGAGTGTGTGAGGCGCTGTGCTTCTATCTTTGTGAGGACCAGATTGAGTTTTTTACACCTTGAAGGTGACGACATCCCCCTGTGAGAAACATTACAGACGTATATATTTACAGTGAGGACGATTTTAGACTGTGCACATTTCAGAGACAATCAAGGACAATAAGTGAAGACAGAAAGTGTGGCCAAGAGATAGAGGAGGAGGAAGGCGACGGAGAGAAACACCACCGTGAGCTGTCGGGAGCTGAAGCCAGAGAAAAAAGTCTCCTCAGCCAGCTGGTTCAGAGGCTCCGCCCACTTCACATGACCCGACCAGGGCAGCCTCAGGACTGCGGCAAACCCCCCAAAATACGACCAAATGATCAAGCAACATAAAGGAATCTAGACTCAAACACAGTAAATTAAAATGATGTCATACCTTAAATATTGTGTACACATGGACATTACCTGAGCACTGTAAAAAATGTCAGGTTAAGAAAAGTCCTGACAATGTACAGACTCAGCAAACACTGTAAAAAAGTCTAAACTAAGGAAAGTCCTGACCTGAACAGACTCATCTTCTCGCTCCCAGAGGAGGACTGACTGTGCTCTCACTGTGACACCTTACAGGTAGACACAAAGCTCCTCTTCCTCTCAACATGCCCCAAATATCAGACTGTGAGACTCCCATAGCTACTGGGAGAAAACATTTTAAAAAAAAATATATATACATATATATATATATATATATATATATATATATATATATATTGCATAACATTTCCTGAGATACCACACCAGCTGTTATATGAAGAACTGTTCCTTTAATTGGCAGTTTAGGAGTCAGATCTTGATTTTTAGATTTAAACGGTCAATGGGTTCAGTATACAAATAATGTCCTCACAAGTATACAGAGACAAGTGTGCGTGTGTGTGTGCGTGTGTGTGTGAATAAGTGGGCATTTTCATCACTGCTGGTTTTTTGTGTGTATCTGTGTCAGTGTGTTGTGTGTCTGTTTGTTCACTTTGACCCAGTTAGAATTTGGACGACGATAACATGGATGTGCTAACAAGCCAACCGACACATGAACACACACACACACACACACACACACACACACACACACACACACACACACACACACACACACACACATAGACACAGTGCCAGCTCAGGCACAGAGTGGGCAGTGTCTGTTTTGGAAACGATGACTCATGTTGGCTCAGACTGCAGCAGAATACACTCCAACATACACTCAACACACACACACACACACATGCATGCAAACATACAGACTTTACACTGCAGCAGTGTGTGTGTCATAATTTCTCAAAAGTTGAACTGAAATAATTGCATCTTACTTATCCCTCTCTCCACAGATAGACGGAGATGTAATTTCTTTCTTTCTTCTCTCCCCATCCAATCTGTTAACGGCTCCCGGCTAACAACCGATCAACCAATCTGCAGCCCTGGAACCATTAAATAATCTTTTATTTCTCCGTGCCTCCTTTATGCACTCCTCAATCTCCCCCCTTCTCTCTTCCCTTCTCATCTCCTCTCTCTTTTCCCTCCCTCTTTTTATTCACTCATTCATCACCGTCCCTTTTCTTCCCCTCCCTGCGCTCGCTGACAGGAGCCGCTGAGATCAGCAAAACACAAATTAAAAGAGCTCCATCTCTCCATCCTTTTTTTCCCCTCCATCTCAATCTCTCCATCATCCCCGTCCGCCCGTCCGTTCGTCCGCCCGTCCTCCCTCATCGTCTGTCGGTCTCGGCTCTGCTATTGGTCGGAGGTGATGTCATCATCTTCCTGTGGCGCCCGTCAATAACCTATTAGAAGGCAACGTTTTTACAGTCAGCTGGGGAGCGGGGAGCACAATGGACGTGAGGTGAAATAAAAGCTTCAGGCTGCAGAGCTGTGTGTGTGTGTGTGTGTGTGTGTGTGTGTGTGTGTGTGTGTGTGTGTGTGTGTGGGTGTGTGTGTGTGGGTGTGTGTGTGTGTGTGTGTGTGTGTGTGTGTGTGTGTGTGTGTGTGTGTGTGTGTGTTAAAGGAGGTAAACTAAGACGTGTTTCTGGTCCGAGTTGTTCAGCGTGAAGAAGAAACTGTGAAAGTCAGACGTCTTTTCTCTCCTCTCAGCAGCAGCACTTCCTGTTTCTCTGAGTGGGAGCGTTTTGCTTTATTTCCCACAGGAGAGAAAACGAGATGCAGAGATTTACATCCACGTGTGTTAGCATGTTTGTGCGTCAGATTAGCTTACTTTAGAAACGCACGAGGAAGATATGAAAGCACACGACTGGAGTATATTTCTCCTGAAAGTTTGTCGTTCATTTCATGGCGGTCTGCCCGTGAAATCTTCCTGACTTGCTTGTTTACACGTCCCTCACAGTGTGACAGTTTCTCTGTTGGGCAGCGGGGCGGTCCAAACAACGACTCAAAAACAGTAGATGAAAGATGAAGAAAAGAGTGTCCCAAGTTGCTATGTGCAATAAGACGTATTCACAGTATCGATGAACGAGCGGGGCGTGCTGGGGAGCAGAAAATAGTAGGAAGTAGCTTCACTATGTGAGCCTGTTGTTTCCTGGTTGGTTAATATGACATCATCTACCGCCACCTCAACTTCATGTCGGGGCTGGGAGGACAAATTCTGCAAAGTCGCCAAATCAGTTTGTGTTCACAGATGTATCTCACTCCCTGAAATGATCGGGTTTTGTGTTTCCACCAGGTGCATGATGGGAAATAGAGTCACCTGTAAGTCTTTGCAAAATCTGAGACTGTGACTAAGAACTTGGAGTTGCCACAGTTCGTTTTTTAGATGTGAGTTTGTCGTTTGTCTTAGTTTTAGTGTTTAAAGACATAAAGGATGTGAGCCCAACATGAAAAAAGGATCCGCACTGACTTTCCCTTGGCGTCGTTTTTGTGGTCTGCCACGAGATTTGAACACATTTTGTGTCACCGCTTTGTTAAGAAGTCGTCATCAGTTCACAGGTTTCTGTGAGAGCCATGAAATGTGCATCACGCCTTCTGCACTGTCCTCCCCTCTGCCTCCTCCCTCAACACTTTCCTCTCGATGATGTCATCGCTCACACAGCGCTCAGTGTGTCCTGTTACTGCAAAAACAGCCTCGCACACTCGGTCTGCAAAATGCTGTCTGGATTTAATTTCTGCATGTCAAAGCTTTGATAACCTGCATAGTGTGTACATGTTGTCTTCATCTCTCTCTCTCTCTCTCCTCGTCCTCTCAGCGGCTCACTCCCCGTCTCAGATTTTTTATCTGCGCCATATGTTGCTCTGTAACACGAGTGGCTGAAGGGATACCTGTGGCTTCACCGTCTGTTACAGTCGCACACGCTGAAGCTCTCGACATCTTTTGTTCCCTTTTTTCTCTCATTATGCAGCTGCATGAAGTCGTCACATTTTTACTCCATAGTTCTTACCCACAGTCACACAGTTTAACACCGGGACGTTTAACCACCTAGATCCTCCTCGAAGAGTCCTGAGCCACGACTGGTGCCCTGTTGGTGCACTCTGAAAAATGCTCCCAAGTCTTTTTTTGTTTTGTTCTCTATGGATTCAGAGTCAGTTCATTTTTTAAACACATTCATCATTAGGCTAAATTTACTTTTTTTGGGGGCCATTTTTTGCTTTTATTGGATAAGACCACTGAAGATTGTCGGTAAATGTTTGGAGGAGAGAGTTTGGGATTCAAACCTTTGACAGCTGCAAACGAAGACTTTAGCCTTTAACATGCAGCATGAGACACAACCAAAAGGCTAGTTAGCGCCCGAAGCTAAATTAGCTTTTGCCTCAGCATAAATGAATCCCTCCTTTCCTGTTTGGCTTCCACTTTGAAACAAAGTTGAACTGATGAAAGTTCATATGGGAATAAGAATCGAGCAGCAACCGCTGGTGTTGAAAATGAAGAGCAAACAAAATCCCAGTTCTTGGAGTGTCCACTTGAGGCTTTGTAAAAGAGCGAAGGAAACCCTGTTAGGTCCAATCTTAAAATGTTATTTTATACAGCAGAAATAAACATGTTTACAGCCTGGTTGGAAAAACATTCTTGGTCTCTATAGCTCAGATCAAAGAACGCTGAAGGCCTCTGAATATCTGTTTGGAGTTTGAATGCTGTGTCAAATGTTTGTTTCTTTTATTTGTGTTGCAAATGGAGTCGCTGTGATGCAAGATAAGGATCAGTCTGAGAAAGAGTCTGTGGTCTGACTGATCAGTCAGTCAGTCAGTCAGTCAAACAACCAACCAACCAGTCAGTCAGTCAACCAACCAGTCAGTCAACCAACCAACCAACCAGTCAGTCAACCAACCAACCAACCAACCAACCAGTCAGTCAACCAACCAACCAGTCAGTCAACCAACCAACCAACCAGTCAGTCAACCAACCAACCAACCAACCAGTCAGTCAACCAACCAACCAACCAGTCAGTCAACCAACCAGTCAGTCAGTCAACCAACCAACCAACCAACCAACCAGTCAGTCAACCAACCAACCAACCAGTCAGTCAGTCAACCAACCAACCAGTCAGTCAACCAACCAACCAACCAACCAGTCAGTCAACCAACCAACCAGTCAGTCAACCAACCAACCAACCAACCAACCAACCAACCAACCAACCAACCAACCAACCAGTCAGTCAACCAACCAGTCAGTCAGTCAACCAACCAACCAGTCAGTCAACCAACCAACCAACCAGTCAGTCAACCAACCAACCAACCAGTCAGTCAGTCAGTCAACCAACCAACCAACCAACCAGTCAGTCAGTCAACCAACCAACCAACCAACCAGTCAGTCAACCAACCAACCAACCAACCAGTCAGTCAGTCAACCAACCAACCAACCAACCAACCAGTCAGTCAATCAACCAACCAGTCAGTCAGTCAACCAACCAACCAGTCAGTCAACCAACCAACCAACCAACCAACCAGTCAGTCAACCAACCAACCAACCATCCAACCAGTCAGTCAGTCAGTCATGCCATAAGAGTCTATAACAGCCAATGAGAATCTTCTGCTTCTGTCAATTCTTCAGTGATTTCTTCATGCACTCACTGAGGACATTGATTTAAAGTACGAGAGGTTTTCAGAACTGAATTAAAAGTATTAATAAGGAGATATTTATACCGAGATATGAGCCATGAATTCTTTGGAGAAAACAGACTGATCTATATGTGAAGTTAGACATTAAACACCCCCATGTAGCTGGATTGGAACGATCCTTGTACTCGACTATGAGACTGTCAGTCGACTGAGGCTCTCACAAACAAATCATCCGAGATTTGACTATTTGGGGTCACACCTAATCACAAAAACTGCCTTAATGTTCAAAAGCACAAAGAATTTATGATGAAGACCATGGTGATCTTATTGTTGTTTATCTATAGGTGTTTTTATTTGTAGTCTTTACATCCTGACTCAACATCTTTAGACTTGAACTCTGACCGAACTCTCGCACTCCGCTTCACCTCGGCGGTGAAAAGGCTTCTAACCCGACGAGATTAGTCGCTCTCAAATCTGATGTACGGATTTAAAATGAAAAATGAAACATAAGGTATTTGGATGAGTGCGGCGTACTGAGTCAGAGAGACGCACAAAGGAAAGGCTGATCTGTGTTGGTTTTTCAGACGAGCTGATTTATCCTTTAATGCCGATTCTCTCTCAACTATTATTAAATTTTGGCCTTTGGATGAACTTCCCTCTGCAGTCGGCTTCTCTTTGTTCTGTCTGTCAGTTTGAGTATTTCTGCACCTCCCTCTCTCTCTCTCTCTCTCTCTCTCTCTCTCTCTCTCTCTCTCTCTTTACTCTTTAATTTCTGTCCCCTTTCCTCCTGTTGCATTTCTTTGACTTGTTGTGATATTGGAGTGTGTGTGTGAGCAGAATGCCAAGGACGCTGGGTAGGCGGGGAGGTGAGCGAGTTCACACATACAGATATGAACACACAAACACAAACATTTCTATACATATACACAGCAGCAGCAGCAGCAAACTCCTGCACTGCGGTGATCTGAAGTATTTAGTGAACAAAGTAAATAAGTTCAGAGGGTTCAAAGCAGGATAATAACTCCGGGGACCGCACACACACACACACACCCTGAAACCTACACATCGTTGTGTGGTCAGTGAGGAATGAATCTTTCTGTTGCTATTTTATTCTCATTCCTGCCTTTCTCCCCCCGTTACTAAATCCATCTCTGTCTTATTCCGTGCTCTGTCTCTCTTGCCAAAGTGCTGACCAGAGCACGAGAGGATGATATTTAAAGCGAGCCCCCTACAACCTAAAAAAACATGTCCCCGAATGATCCCAAATAGACACAGGCTAAAAACTTGTTGAACTCGTATAGGACGTATTGGAAAGTTACAGGCCTTTATGTTAGCCGGTGATACACTCACACTGATTCCAGTGCACATGAACAGGTGCCTGTCGTCAGCGTGCAGTGTGAGCCAGGTGTCGCCTTTGTTCGAAAAATATCTTGCTCTTGTTCCATTTCTGCAAAGTTTTGCGCACCTGACCTTCAATTCCAGACACAGAAACCACAAACAACATCCCTCCTGCAGCAACACTCGGACTTTATCTGGACAATTATTCTCACTCTACCTGCTGTAGGTCAACTGATTTTTTGATATGAAGAGGTCCCTAATGGACCCCCAAAACAACTGGATATTCTACCTATTGGAATACAAAAGATAGAATATGTTAATCGTCTTCATACAGAAACATACCACAGACTGTGGATATGAATGGACGAAGCCTAAGTGATGTCACACATCTGTTCCTGCAGGGTGCTTTGGAGTCCCATTGATGGCTGTCTCCATGCTTTTCCGATGTGGGGGCGCCAGTGGCCTAGCGGCTAGTGAACGCGCCCCATGTATTGAGGCTAGTCCTACAAGCGGGCAGCCCAGAGTCCAATTCCAATCTGCGGCTACTTTCCTGCATGTCATTCCCAAGCGGCAACCTCCACTGTTGCACAACACAAATGAAGCCAATGCAAAAGTGCAGAATCCCGCAGTTCCTGCAGAAGCACAGGAAGCCACATACACACCCATTCTAAAAAGCATTTTGTTACTGCAGAAATTAACATGTTTACAGGCTGGTACAAAAAAACAAATAGGTTCTAATTAGTTATTGTCATCAAGGGCACACACTGTACGGGGTCGAACCGTTTTGATTTCATGAATGATATGTGTTATCCATAGTTGGGCGCGTAGCTGACTTGATTGACAGGTGGGCGCGGTGTAACAGTTTGTCAGGAGGTTTAAAACCCGCCTCAGCTCCAGCTCTCAGCCTGTCGTTAGGTTGACTGAAAGTTAGACTGAGACAGCATTTCCAGCATGGCGGCTGCTGCAGATGAGCCTCCTGAGCCCCCTGCAGGAACAGACGGGTGACGTCACTCAGGCTTCAAACATGAATATTTACAGTCTATGGGTGTGGTTTTTGTATGTGGTAGCACGTCGCAGTCAGTCCCCTCTGTATATTATCTAAGGTGCCTAAATGCATGCATTTGATTTCTTTATCAAAATATGAACATAACTCGGCGCCTATGCCGTCAACACCTGCAGAGAAAATACATGGAGAAGGAAAGATGACATGTTCCTACTCTACACAGTAAAAACAGTTTATTACATGTAACATGCATCTGCAGAAACAAAGTATCTGCAGGTTCATTTATAGGTGTAATAAAGTGGGATCATAAATATTCATCACAAACATTACGATGCTTTTAATGCATGTCCTTTGTTGTGAAGTGTTTCCTGGACTTTACCTTCTTCAACATGTCACTGGCTGCATGCTCCCTATAAAAACTGTGACATATAGAAAGTCATAATCAGCCTGCTGCTTGAATATGCATTCTCTCTTACACAAAACCTACAAAACACGGCGAGCGCGGGGCATTAAGATGCATCAAAGGAGGCTTCTTTTTCATATATATTGATTTGAAGCTTGCATAAACACTTCTTCTTTCCCTTTAATGATAACAGTGACGGAAGAAAGTCATCTCACATCACTTTTAACGTCTCACATCTCCTCCTCACGTCTCGCTAACAGACTCCTCAGAGGCCCCCGGTCGTGTCTTTGTGAATCGGAAACCAGTGAAGAATAAAGTCTGGTTCAACTTTTTAAATGAGGTTCAGCAGAAGTTCATTCCCACAGGCGGTTTGAAAGTTCTCGCGGATACGCAGAGAGGACCGGGCCTAGGATTAGTTGGGAGGGGGGGGCAGACCTTCAGTTTAATCCTCGAGTCTTCAAACAACACACACAGTCCTCTGAGACGATGACAGCTTGTTGTGTGATCATTTTAAGTTAAGTTCATATAAGTGGCATGGCGAGTGATTGGCCACTAGGGTTGTCACGACCGCAGAATTGTAAACATTAAGACTTAAAAATAATTTAAAGGTCACATATATAGATAACCCGTCTGGTCTGGGAGCGCCTTGGTTCCTCCCCCGGAGGAGAGGGAAGTCTGGGGCAAGTTGCTTAGCCTGCTACCACCACGACCCGGAAAGATAATGGATGGATGCATGGGTCAAAAAATCAAATAAATAACACAAATGTTTTAAATCCTCTTCCCCATGTTCCTCTAACTCTAACATGTGTCTATAGTCTGTCTACAAACCCCCCAATGATGAGAAAAGTCCATCCTCTCCGTCTTCTGCCTGCTCCACTTTTCAGAAAATGTGTGCTCAAACAGGCCATTTGGAGATTTTCCCTTCATGACATCACAAAGGGCAGTAGCCCCTCCCCCAGGTGGGTGACACTCCCACAGCTAGGTGTTTGTTCTGCCCTCTGAGTCTGCCTTCTCACCGTAAACAATAGGACATGGAGCGAGAAAGACCGAGTACACCTGAGCCCTTCCAGAGAGGGGGCAGGGTCAGATACAGCTCATTTACATATTTAAAGGTACAGACACAGAAACAGCCTGTTCTGAGCAGGGCTGAAATAGAGGGCTGCCCTCTGAGTCCACCAAACAATAGGTCACGGTGCGAGAAAGCCCACGCCCCTGGATGTGTTATAGAAGTGGATGCAGCGTTGGCGGCTGAGCCTCGTTCAGCCAATGAAAGTTGCTCAGTTGCGCAAAAAAAGTCAGACTTCAGCGTGTAAAAGTCTCCGGATCCTCCATGTTCCTGGGCCCCAAATCAGGACGCTGGGATTATCTGATTCAGCAGTGGACTGCTGCTTTAATAAAACCTCATGGTGTTCATACAGTGTCATTCTTCTGTTGTATTGAACGTGGTTATTTCTGCACTTTTTTTTTAATTTTGGCTTCGCAAAATACTAAACAGAACTGTGTGATAACAACTGGGTGCCGATGGCCTAGCGGTTATGACACCTGCCCCATGTGCGGAGGCTGTCGTCCTCGTTGCAGCAGTCGTGGGTTCAAGTCCGTCCCTGACCTTTTGCTGCAGGTCATCCTCCAACTCTCTCCTGTCTCTCTTCAGCTGTTCTCTCTCACAATCACAAAAATCACCCAAAAAAAGGTCTAGCTTTTCGTTTCGGCTGCAGCACACACAGATGTTCTATGATTGGCTTATTGTTCTTTTCAAGAGTGTGTGTGTGTGTGTGTGTGTGTGTGTGTGTGTGTGTGTGTGTGTGTGTGTGTGTGTGTGTGTGTGTGTGTGTGTGTGTGTGTGTGTGTGTGTGTGTGTGTGTGTGTGTGTGTTCCCACACTGATTATAGCTCGTCGTCTGCTTTAGTTTCGAGGTGACAACTTGAAACAGAAAAGTTCATCACAATGAGGATCCTCCCTCGTCTGTCACCTCCACTTTACACCGGTGTCAGACTGTAGATTAGCGTGTTAGCATGGTTCTTCAGCAGAGTCTGTCACATCTCATATATATCATAGTGTGTTAGCGTGTGTGTGTGTGTGTGTGTGTGTGTGTGTGTGTGTGTGTGTGTGTGTGTGTGTGTGTGTGTTTATCTAACTGCATGAATATAATGCTTCACCGAAAACGCTCCGACTGCTTTTCTCCCTCAGCCTGTCCATGACCCGAACCATTCTAACGCACGCACACACACACACACACACACACACACACACACACACACACACACACACACACACACACACACACACACACACACACACACACACACACACACACACACACACAAGCAAAGATTTTATCAGCATCTGACCATCTCCTCATATTTGTCAGGAATGTATGAACCTTCCCATGTTTCTTCATGAACCAGCAAACCCATGACCTGTGTGTGTGTGTGTGTGTGCGTGTGTGTGTGTGTGTGCGTGTGTGTGTGTGTGTGTGTGTGTGTGTGTGTGTGTGTGTGTGTCTCCATGTTTGATCTGTGTGTTTATGAGGATAATGGGGTCTTGAGGAGGAGACGGTTATCTGTGTGTGGGAGTCGGGAGATGAAGATTAGTAAATTAAATAAAAAAAGACACAGAGTCGTTTTGTTGTTGTTGTAAACAGTTAACAGCGACTTCTCTGTTTCTCTTCACTTTGATGTTTTCTGCTGAGGCCGTTTAAATAAGATAATCTCTGACAGGTCGGAAAAAAAAAAAATGCAGCTACACAAAACAATGAAAGGTTGAAATCCTCTCTAATATGTCTCTTCAGCCCTCACAGTCAGTTTATCGTTTGTGTTTCACGGGAATTCTCTTTATGTGGACTTTTATTTTTTATTTTCTCACATTATGGGTGATAAGGCCTCGTGTCCACTTAGCCTCCGAGTCTGATCAGGAAATAAACGATCTCAAAATATTAAACATGGAGTAAAAACTATCGAAGCAGAGTCGGTCACACAGCGGCCGTCGTCTCTCTACTGTATACAAACTTGTTTTCAATAAGGTGACAACGAGTGCAGAAAAAAAAATCGTTAAACGTGTGCATCGTTTAATTTCATCCTCATTATGTCAGATATCCTCTGGGACTGATCCTGTAATAATATAATAATAATAATAATAATAATAATAATAAAGTTTATTTATAAAGCACTTATCAAAACCAACGTAACTAAGTGCTTTACAGAAAAAAATAAAAAATCCCAACAGTCAAATACACAACAATAAAATCCTATTAAAAGCATGAAAAATAAAACAACAGTGCAGCAATCATCCAATGAACAGAGAAAAGAGAAACAACTGAGACAAAGAGCGGCTAAAGTTAACAGTAAAACAAATAAAACATCCTGGATGAAACAAGGATTATAAGAAGGCCTTATGATAAAAATGTGTTTTTAAAAGTGATTTAAAAGAAGATACTGATAAATATCTGGTAAATCCTCTTTACTGTACTAATAATAATAATAATAGACTTTATTTGGCATGGACAGCACAGATACATTGGACGGACCAGATGCATTGTTTAAGTGTTTTAGCGAGCGTGCTAGTTCTCAACACCGGTCCACAGGAGGCTTTAGAAAGGAAATCAATTAAGATAGATAAAACAAAGAAAAACAATAAGGAGAGAATAAATGAATAGACATAAACTGTAGAGCAAAGGCAGCAAACAATAAACCAGTCAGAAGCTGCTCATGTTGTTTGGATTTTAGCCATTGTTTGAGTCCTCTGTTAAAAAGCATTACTGTTGCTCTCTAGTTTTATGCCAGTGGGCGGAGAGCTCCAAAGGTTTTCTCCCTTCGCAGAGAAAGCAAAAGATGTCTTGAACATTGGGACAAGAAAAACCACCGCTGATGGAGGCTCGTGTGACCGCCCTACGAGAGCTCTGACGCCTAATGGCTAATTCAGATAAAAGTGTTGACACATGATTATTTACACATTTAAAAAAAACAGTTTAAGAAAACTAAAATTCATAAAATTGTCGAAGGTGAAAAGGTTGTGTTTTTTTAAAAAGCCACAGTGATGCCATCTCATAGGTTTCTGCTCCATGACTTTTATTGTCTGCTTATATAATGAAACAATACTCTAAACCAACCGTCACTGTGAATATACACATATGTATATATATATATTATGTAATTTAAATGATAATATACGCACACTTATTTATGTAAATACTGTAATTGACATGTTAATTGACCCATCTGTCACATAACTGCATTTTACTTATCATGTTACTTCAGCATCTTTTTCACTGTTTCATATTTAGTCATGTAAATATTAGTCTTTTCTTATTATGTTTATTGTTGATATTTAATGTTGTACCTGTACATAAGAGAGCACAGTTCACTGAAGTTAAATTCCTTGGGCCAGATTTACTAAAGGTTTGTGTGTCTTAAAACGTGTGCAAACTTGATACCACCAGCAAAAATGGTGCTATCTGATCTACTGACGGCGCGCTGTGAGGACTGAATCTTTCAAATGAGCAAAACAACACGCATTGTCCATTCAGTATGTTTGACTTAATGAATATGTAATATGGGGCGTTTCTGCCCTAACATGCAAAACACTGGGAGGAGAAAATGTAAACAAGTTAAGTTAGTACACATAGTATTGTGATTTACCAAACCTGTCAAAAACTGAGGTGATTGTGACGGTGTCTGAATTTAACACCTTTGAAAAGAAGGTGCTAACCCAGGAGACCAGTGTTACACACAACAGGCTGCTGTTATTGAAGTTAGGAGGAGACATAGGCTCAATCAAAGAAGGCATACAGATCACGTTATTCTCCACACATGTTAATATGTTTGGAAGGACAGAAAAATAAATGGCATGCATTTATTTTTTTATTTGATTCAATATTCTAATCGTTAAGGAAGAGAAACACCATGATTAAACTACAGGCTGTTGTTGCCAAATATCCAAAGAAAACTGAACATTCACAGCCTCTGCATTCTATAGAATTTCAACATTGACATTTATTTCTTCCTATTTCCCTCTTTTCACCAACATTACATTTTAAACTGGGGATTTCCTTTTTCTCAGGTTGTGCGTCTCTCCCCCAGCTCGCCCCCTCTGGTGCGCTCCTCTCCATAGTGCGCTCGTCTCCTCCCTCTAAAGCTGCTGCTACTCTGTAGGACGCTTGGACTGGGGGACCTCACCACTGTTTGTACCCCCGTCTTCGATACCTTTTTCCAGATCATACATGTCCGATCAGACACAGCGCTGACCAGCTGTCTGCTGCACAACAACAGGGAGTGTAGAGCGCCCGGTCCACAGAGGAGACAGCTCGCACCTCCTGCTCAATGTATGACACTTCATTCTTAAGATGAAGATAACCAAAATTTTCTTTGTAATATTCAGATTTATCTCCTATAACTCTAAAGCATTGTGTGTTTATTTGCCTCTCCCACTGATACCTATTTTGCACTTGCAGTCGTCCTGCTTTCTGTTCAAACTCTCCGTGATGTAAACCAGTAGAACACGCAAAAACCCAACTTAAATAGTTTCGCCTCCACAAGGTTTGCACCTGGTGTCATTCACGCAAATTTTCTTAGTAGATCACCCGCAAAACGCCCACCAACCAAACATGCAAACTTTTGGAGTGAACACGCAATTTAGTACTCTTTAATTGGGAGCTTAGTAAATCAGGCCCCTTGTGTGTGTGTAAGCATACCTGGACAATAAATCTGATTCTGATTCAATAGGTTTGATGATGATTTCATTGAGTCATGAGCTGAATTCTTTCAGGTACGATCAGTCGGTCGTCTCTCGTCTCAAACAGCTGTGGTTTAACAGAGAATCTCTAGACTGTCCTCTCTCTGTGTTTGACAGCTAATTCCTCCCCGATCAGCCTCGACCTCCCTCCGCCTTCACTCTAATCGCCGCTATTGGATTAGCCCAAACCAACTTTTCCACAAAAGCTGCAGGATTGCGTTGCAGCCTTCTCGTCTGTAAATTGCTTGTTGGTCTGAATGGGAGCGGTGTAATGCTGGCGAGAGCAGATGATCACACAGCTTTTGTACTGTAATGAGATTCTTACAGGAATGCTGCTGCACACACACACACACACACACACACACGCACACACACACTTCACAAACAGACAAACACACAGTACACAGAGATGAACACAGCGGGC
Source organism: Labrus bergylta (assembly GCF_963930695.1). Lineage (NCBI taxonomy): Eukaryota > Metazoa > Chordata > Actinopteri > Labriformes > Labridae > Labrus > Labrus bergylta. Next base: position 2,182,530 of record NC_089200.1, read on the forward strand.
TTTATCTGATTAAACCACACTGCCGTCATTGTGTATGAACAGGGGATTGATTTTGTCCTTCAAATTTCCTGTGGCTCAAGTTCAAGTTCAGCCAGAGTGCGTCTTTCTTCTTCTTCTCCTCCTCTGTGGGTTGTGCTTGTGTCGGCCTTGGACAGCGCGAGACGAGACAGCCCTTTTCGTTCAGAAGAGACGGTTCCTTCCCCGGGTCATCGAGCTTCTTCTACGTCTGTGATACGACTTTTTTGATTATCTTCCTGTACCTGTACATTCTGTTTACTGATAACAGAGAAATAGCGTGCTGAGAAAACGCCTCTCCGCTGTGACCTCCGTAATAATCTGGAAGAGGCAGACCTTGGGTTTCTTTCTGTTCTTTGTCCCTGCACAGCTCTCCAGCTTCAAGTTTCAGAAATATGAGTTGTTGATGCTGAGGACCTCACAAATCCTGGAAAAATAGAGAATTGTCCCCCCCAGTATTCATGTCATCATAAACATGTCATTTGGAGTGATATAATAATATGCATTGAAAACACTTGTGCTAGATAAAAAACCCAACACAATTTGTTTTTTACGTTTCTAAAGATCAGGACCCCCCTTGCCTGACAGTGGTTTGGTCAACTGCTGAAGCCCCGCCCCCACAAACACTGCAGCGCGTGTAATTTTTGTTGAAAGAAAAACCCTGCTGCATCATTTAAGAATACTTGTAATCGTTTTTGATCTGAGTTGTTCAGATTGTTGTACCCAACAGGAAGTACAATCCATTACCACGATCTCTGATGACACACAGCGTCATCAGAGCCAATCAGCCGCTCCTGCCAAAGACGTCATGTGTGAGACGCAGCCGTCCAATAACTGGACTCCGCTCTAGACTATTGACCCGGCTTCACTCCATTTACTCATCCATCCATCCATCCAGCAGCTGATCCATACCCAGTGTCGGCCCAAACCTTCATCAGCCGACTGACAGGTCGAGTGTGGAGAGAACATCTGGCCTTGTGACTGTGGATTTTAGGGATTATGGTGTCATAAAGAAACAAAAGAGGAGGAGAATGGAGGTAGAAATGGATGAAAACAAAGAAGAAGAGAGTGTTGATGAAGAGAGAAATAAAGTGAGAGAAGAAAGACAGATCGAAGGTGAAGTGATCTGTTGGGAGGAAGATTAGAAAAATCCGCCTGAACCTGTCGATGCGTCACGGCCCCGACGTGTACATGAAGTGATAATCAATAATGACCTCTTTGGGTTTGAGTGAGGAAGATGACGTGTGTGTGTAGATCTGTGTGTTTCTCTGCGTTCGTCTGTGGGTCACATGAGTTTACACAAAGCACAGGAAGGTTTCCAAGTCTCCAAACCGTGTTCTTATTACATTAACATGGTGACCTGTTTCAATTAAGACTTCTTTTGCATTTTCTTAGAACTGATTTGATAGATTGAGGGGTTTTTAGGGAAACTAAAGGTAGACGCTTCTTACAAAGTCTACAGCGAAGGAGCGATGGAGACTTTGGATAGAGAGACAGAGAAGGAGCGAGTGAAGCCGGATCTGGGGAGATCTTTTCTCGTTCATGGTTTAATGATTCTCTTTTGGCCGTGGCCCCGGAGAACGTCTCTGTTTCATGAGGTTTCATTAAAGCTACTCTCTGATGAGACTCCACCCGCAGCCTCCTCCTGAGGTCCACACATGTAAACATAACATTAAAGGAGCAGTAAGTAACTCAAAATGGGTACTGCAGTCTCTAAACATCATAGAGAGCTGTCTCCCCCTCCTCTCTAGAGTCCATGCTCACTCAGGTCACCATGTGGTGGACTCTGAAGCTTCAGTGTTTCTCCAGCTCTGCATGGGTCTGTAAACCTTTCTGTGTTCTAACCTCTCTCCATTTTTCAAAAGCATCTCCAATATTGATCCTAGTTTGAGCACGTTTCTGCTCGTGGAGCTTATTAGAAACATGCAGAGGCTTTTTAGGTCGGGTACAATCACTTCTATCTGAACCACTTCTCTTGCCCGCTTCCATCACTGCAACACCTGTTGACCTGATAACTGCTCTCATATCTGGGAAACCGAGGGGCGTCCAAAACGGCCGTGTGGGGAGGGGTCGCCTTAAAAGCGCCTACCTTCTCTGGTCCAAACAAATCCAGAGCATTCAGGAGCAGAATCTAAAGTTAGAAGGAGGACATACTGGCTGCTGCATTGTTGTCAGAGAAGCCAGCACTTCTTTCACAGTTACATGTTGGTTTCTTCACGATCAGAGCTGATTTTCTGCACTCTACATTTAACTCTTGTTTCGTTTCTCAGCCGGGTGAATGCTGAAACCTTTACAGCACGTTTCATGGTTGAGCTAAAGTAGCTTCTCTAAACCATTGTGTTTGTTTTCTTTAGTAAATGAGACTCAAGGCTAGAGCCAAGGAGTAAGAACACCATGTTTAATGTTCAATGAGAGAAAAACTCAGGGCACACAGCTCCTCTGGGTAAACTTTAAAGTGTTCACTTGAATCTGCATGCGGCCTGTGCTACCTCGTTTCCTCGTCCGCTCTCTTTGTTGACAGCCTTATGACACAGCCCCAGCACGTCTCAGCGCGGCACGCCACATATTGTTAAGGGCAGCACGGCACAGTTGTGACATGTGTCATGAAGTGTTGACCTTTCAGAGAAGCAAAACGTTTTAACACATTCAGAGAAGTTCCCACAGATCAGCACATCGTGGCAGACCGTATCGCCATCGTTGTGTTTCAACGTGTCAGGTGTGACGTCCGGGCAGCGAGTGTCGGGCAGCGAGTGTCACGCATGACATGACCCCCCCACACTTCACAAAGCAGAGAGGTCAGCAGTTTGTTTGTCAGTGTGAGACCCAAGTGACGGCCTCTGCTGCATGTCAAACGTATAAAACCTCGCCGAAATCAAACTACAACGAGTTTGCTTGTAAGTGGAGTAGCAAAGCGCCTCTGAGTCAGTGTTCTCAGTCAATCAGATATGGTATGTGTGGGTCCAGACAATGTGTTGGCTGGTCATGAGTTAGCTCAGACTTCAAAGCGTGGACGGAGGCAGCAGTGACACAAGCTGCTTGTGTAGGTCACTTTTTTGCAGAGACATGTCTGTGTGTGTTTCCCACGCTAACAGCTAAATGGGACGATTGTTCTGAATTCACATGATTTCTTTGAAGTCGCACGGTTCATTATGTAACGCTGCGAATAACCACACAAACACAATCTGGGTGTAAAATTAATATGACTCAAGACAAATTGACCATAGGTCCTTTTTTTATTTTTTTACAGAATGTCAAGACTGACTTTTGTTCCTGATGGAAAACACACAGACAGCTGTTTCGTGTCAACCAACAGCAGCTGCTTGTTTGTATTAGACAGCGTGAAATTCAGAGTCTGAAACCAGAAACCAGCAGAAAGATGTTGGTCTGTGTAACCCAGATCTGTCTGCTCATAAGTACAAAAAAGAATAATAATTTATCGTATAAAACTGTAACCAAACAGGAAGACACAATCCTGAAGAAAAGGAGATTTATAATAGAATACTAACTTTTTAAAGGAGCAGTATGTAACTCTGACGCCTAATGTTTAAAATGGGTACTGCAGTCTGAATTCTAAACATTGTAGAGAGCTGCCCCCCTCCTCTCTAGAGTGGATGCTCACTCAGGTCACCATGTGGTGGACTCTGAAGCTTCAGTGTTTATCCAGCTCTGCATGGGTCTGTAAACCTTTCTGTGTTCTAACCTCTCTCCATTTTTCAAAAGCATCTCCAATATTGATCCTAGTTTGAGCACGTTTCTGCTCGTGGAGCTTATTAGAAACATGCAGAGGCTTTTTAGGTCGGGTACAATCACTTCTATCTGAACCACTTCTCTTGACCGCTTCCATCGCTGCAACACCTGTTGACCTGATAACTGCTCTCATATCTGGCAAACCGAGGGGTGTCCAAAACGGCCGTGTGTGGGGGTGTCTTAAAAGCGCCTACCTTCTCTGGTCCAAACAAATCCAGAGCATTCAGGAGCAGAATCTAAAGTTAGAAGGAGGACATACTGGCTGCTGCATTGTTGTCAGAGAAGCCAGCACTTCAACATAGCATGTTTCCTTAATGTCTGATCAGATAGTAAGATACCTTTATCATCTCACTCACTACACATCTTACAGGTTCATCCTTTAACGGGGGACTTTAGATATCACCAGATCAAAATGCTTCTGCATTGGTCATTGACAATGATTATATTTCCTTCCTGTCAATATGTCCCCCCCCCCCCACTTTTACACATTAGCCTGTTAGCATCAACACAACAGCCAACATGTTCAGTTCCAAGTGTTGCTTGTGGTGATGAAACCACAGGGATCATGTTCATCTACTTTCAGCCGGCAGTTTATTCCAGTTTTTTGTCAAAAAGAGTTTCATAACTTTGAAAAGAAAAAGTGATGTCACTCCTCTTCTGTTTAGAAAATGTAATCTTACTCAAACAAAGATGTCAATCTCTGCGCGGATCCTTTCTGTAAAGCTGTCAGAACCTTTAAGTACTAGTCTGAGCCTGTCAGGGGAAACAATAAGCACTTCTAGTTGACGTTGCAGCCATGGATGTAAGTTAATTGTTACTTCTTTTTATAGATTGTTTACGTCTTTGTTTATTGTTGACGGTCTTGTAAATGTTGGTGGCTGTGTTCACTGGAACGTTGGTGGTGATGGCGGTGACCACACTTATCTCTTCACCTGACTTTTTGGATTTTACAGAGAGAGGGACTGAGCCTGGGAGAGGAAACTTATGGATCACTACAATCACAAGCTGATTACATGATTCAGTTACTGGTACTGTTGTTGAGGCACCGGTGGCCTAGCGGTTAGTGTGCGCGCCCCATGTATGGAGGCTATAGATCTACAAGCATGCAGCCTGGATTCAAATCTGATTTTACACCTCTCAATGCAGAGGTGTAAAATCCTGCAGTTCCTCGAGTGTCCACTAGAGGCTGGCTGCAAAAGCACAGGAAGTCACATACACACCCATTCAAAAAAGCCTGTTTTTACAGCAGAGATAAACATGTTTACAGCCTGGTTCAAAAAACAAATAGGTGTGATTAGTTATCGTCATCACACACTGTACGGGGAGGTTTTTTTTTTAAACGGCTCTGTTTTCACTTTAAGAACATTTTGTGTTATCCATAGTTAGACACGTAGCGGACATGATTGACAGGTGGGCGGGATGTGTTTCTGTGAAAGAATAACTAGATGTATGTCTTAGATTTGGAAGTGGATTTCCCCCACAGCACAGCACAGTGGTTTCCTCCTGTGTTTGGTTTCTTTTTTTAACGGTCTACATTCACCGCAATAAGCTGTAACATGTATGGCCACCAGCTGAATGAATGTTTTGGAGAAATTCCCAAACTTTTACCCAGCAGTTAGTTATTCAGAGTCCAACATGTGTTAGAAATAAAGGGCCAGGGTTTAAACATATTGGTATTTCCCATTTTTTAGAGATTTAAAAAGTTGGTCAGACAATTGTGAAGCGAAGTAGGAAAGAAAAAATATCCTGATTGAGAGTTATTTCCCCCGGTGAAAAACGACAGCAGTCACTATAATTAGCCGGCATTGAAATATCTTTGATGCCGCAAAGTGCAAACTGATAGTACACCCTCACATATGTTGTTATTAAAACAATCTCAAGTCCCAATTTAATAAAGAAATATCAGTCACATATTAACAAATTACAATCTGCTCTGCAAGAATCAAAATGGTTTAATGCTCCAATACATCTCCACCCACACACACAAACACACACATGAAAAAGTGCATTAATATCTTTTCATAGACCTGGGTCCCATGGCAACACCAAATTTGCAGTGCCCGGGTGTTGGGATGATCGAATCCCCCAGACAAATCACTACAGGATAAGACGAGCCTCAGCAGGGCTCCGTGAACAGGCCATCCATTGATACTAATGGTGTGGAGGTTTACTAGCCTGTGGTGATTGGTTAAGTTTATTCAGGCATTAGTTAGAGGCACAAATCAATGAGATTTAACAACCGCTTGGACTCCAGAGGGCCCGGTGCACATGATGGAGAGGAGGGGGGGGGTGGAGGATGAAGGGTGGAGGGAAAATAAAATAAATAAAAGCAAGTGGAGCCGAGGCAGGAAGAGTCCAGATAAATGTCAAGGAGGACGAGAATCTGGAGGAAGGAAGGTTGAAGGACAAGTGGAGGTTAAGGTCAAAGATGGAGGACAGAAAGAAACGTCCTGTGGCACGGTGTGGTTT
>NC_089200.1:2193760-2196260 GCF_963930695.1 Labrus bergylta
CCGAGTATAACTTTCATTTTGTTTTTTTATCACAGCAGCACAAACAGCAACATGACGGCAGCTTTCAGCAGCAGCTCACTTATAGCGGCGCTGTCATTTTGATAAGTTTCTCCACATGTTGCTTTGTGAACTTACATTTTGAAGCCTTGAGTTTGACATTACTTTCTGTCTCCATCTCCATAAAAACTAAAAAAACAAATTAAATTTACAAATTAAAAATTTTGCCTCGTTGGAAAACGGCAACATCATCTGCAAATTTGGTAAAATTTGGTCTAATTTGCTAATCGTCATAATTTCATTACCTAGCACCCCCTGTTCTTTCTTTAATGGATTTAGAGTTTTGTGATGCATGTGGATTGAATTATTTGTCTTTGCTGCATACAAAGAGTCTCTTTCTGGTCCTCTCGGGGTCTAATCCCTGAGATTTGTCGATGCTGTAACAGTAAAAAATCCCCTTTGATTCCTTTTTATTTGTAACCTTTCCCGCGGTGCTCCTGCTCTCTGGGAGAATAGTCATAATCACATCTGTTTGATCTGAGTCCCATTTTTCCAGTCAGTGGCTCTGTGGAAATCCCCCAAACACTGTAAGAAACACAGCTGATATCAAATACCTTTTTAAACACTCCAAACCCCTCACCCCGATACACAGTGTGGGTTTAAATCCAAAGTAAATCCTGTTTCTTGCTTTAGATTGAGCTTCAACGCAGGTTTTAGGACGTGATATTTAATCTTAAACTAGATTCATGTGCTTCATCACCGAGCCAAAACTTAATTTAACCCTCAAAATTGGTCCGATCATTTTCTCTGCCAGAGTGAGACGTCCTCTTTCTCTTGGTTTTTTTAATCATTCACAGATTAATTGCATGTTTATGTTTCAGCATTCTTCTTGAATCCTCCGCTCTTCTGCTCCTGTTACACGGAAACCACACTCATCCTTTTATTATTTTTCCAACTCATGATTTCCATGAATGTTGTGCAAAAGCCCCAGAAAACAGAGACAAGGGATTGGGATGCTGTTTCTGATTAACGGTCAGTCAGGAATGTGATCATTTTTATTGTTTAAATTGTCACTATTCATACCTCCCTGATTCTCCTTCATCTCCCTTCTGTCCTGTCTTTGTGTGTTTGCTCTTTGGTCACTTATCTTCATAATTTAACCCGAGACATTTGACAGTTCCTTCTCTTCACCCTGACCCCCTTCCCCAAAAGCCCATTCTTTCTCCTCCGCCTGTCTCTCCTCGTTCATTAGATTTGTCAGAGTTAGTTAACCTTAACGGTCTCACCAAGGTCATCGTCCATGTGGATGGCCAGCTGCCTCAGCCTGACTGACCACTGTCCATCTGGACCTTCAGAGGAGACCGAGCTCAAACCTCCAGGATGAAACATGACCCCCGACGCCGAGTACAAGACAGGTCATGGTCTTAAAAGAACCTCATGTCTTAAAAAGGTTGGATCATTTAAATAAAAACAGAACGTTGTGCTTTTCAAAACACACATTTGAAAACACATCTGATTTGAAGTATCTAAAAAATAACACATCAAATGTTGAAACAAAGAATCTTTGGTACTTTTTGGGGAACATATCTGCCCAGTTTGGATTTTTATGGCAGCTACATGTTTCATAAGCGATGGGACATGATCACATTCTCCACTCTGTAGCTTCACCTCTTCCTGAAACACTGATAGCGCTGATAGCATAGCGGTCATGTCGTGTTCCCCTTGTAGCAGAAGCTGTGGTCCTCGTCTTAGCGGACCCTCTGCTCCCTTTGTTGCATGTCATCCCCCTCTCTCTCCTTCGCACACTTCCTGTCTCGTCAGCTGTCCTCTCCAGTAAAGACTGAAAAAGGCCTCAAAGATATAATTAAAAAAAACACTAACTTGTAGTTAAAGCAACATCTGCTGTAATCGTCCACCATTCATTACAATCAATGCATTTAACAGCGAGTGGTACGTCCTTCATTAAGTCGTCTGTATGAGCCTCCTCTGTGTACGCTGAGCAACGAGCCGGCTGACCTTCGAGAGCTGCTTTTCCTTTTTGTTCTAAAACACGTCTGAATAAAGAGACGATCTCATGTCCGCGCCGCTCGGCTGAAGGCAGTCCATGCAGAGTGAGATTGATTTGTAATTATGATGTTGTTTTTTTCATAAAGATATCACAGTCGACTGACTGCACCGCGTTTAGGGTAGGAAGTGAAACAATCATTTTCAACGTTCAACACACACGAGGACCAGAGCTCCACGGTGTGACGTCACTGTGTTCTACCAGAGAGCATGTTGAGTAGTGTCACTCTGCAGGGGGAATCTAACCCTTTAGTTTAAGTACAATACAGTAAGGGCGCGGTCACACTGGCCATCTGTACCGTGCTGTACTCAAGCACGTTTGGCCCCCCGCTGCGCCATTCAGACGTTGGCCGGCACAGCCAGGACTAACCGTGCCTAAAAAGTGTTGAAGCGTGCTTGGGCACGGTACGGATGACCAGTGTTACTGCACCCTAAGATA
>NC_089200.1:2198760-2253760 GCF_963930695.1 Labrus bergylta
ACTCTGACATGTCTCCATTAAAGTCCACAGGTCCTGTATGTGTGTGTATTTCAGGACTACCTGTGTGAGAAGTGTGTCGCTCAATTTCAGAGTTTCCCCCTCAGGGAATTATAAAGTATGTAAAAAAAAAAAAAGAGTTATGAAGTTAAAGAGCGTGGCAGTAAAATGACTGACATAGTGTTATGGGAGGTCATGTTGTTTGTCTTGATTTTTTGACATGCGTTTGAATATATGCCCGAGTAACCCTGAATGAACCGACAATATGGAGCCTCTGCATGCTGTTGTGTTCTCTCTCTCTCTCTCTCTCTCTCCATGAATCCAATCAGTCATGTGTCAGATATGGAGTCGGTGGTTCTGTCAGATCTTCAGCTCTCTGTTGGCACTCTGTGTTATTGGGATCGATTCCAACACTTTAGTTCCCGCGCAGACGGCCGAATACACTGAATACACTCACACGCCCGATCAATACATATCAGCATTCTTACACCTGGATACATGCGGCATGTAAACATGTAGAGCTGTGCATCACACAAATCACTCTACAACGTGTGTGTGTGTGTGTGTGTGTGTGTGTGTGTGTGTGTGTGTGTGTGTGTGTGTGTGTGTGTGTGTGTGTGTGTGTGTGTGTGTGTGTGTGTGTGTCAGGCACAGGGCCGGCGTTCTATTCCATTTCTTTTCCCCTCCTACTTTAAAAGACCATTTCCTCCTGTTTTGAAGTTTGACCTCTTGGTGACCTTTGTGAATATTACTGTCCCTAAACCACTCTCTCTTGTGTTTGTATTTAAGACACTTCAAGCTTTAAGAGGAGGTGAGAAGAGACACAACTCATTACATCACATCTTTACTACTGACTGCGAGTGTTGTAGTACTTGAAAAAGACCGGTCTCGAGACCCCTTTTTGAAGGTCTCGGTCTCGGAATCAAAAGCATTTTGAACCGGTCTTGTCTCGGCCTCAGAAGGGATTTTCAATCAAGACCGTTCAAGACCACCACTGATGTGATGACTGTGATTAGAAGGAAAACTTCTCTTTTTAAAAGAACAAAAAATGTCAGTTCATTTGTACTTTGATTTGTTTCCCCCGGATACGGCCGCCTCAGGATTTTGATTTGAGTTATTTTACACAACTTACATGCACTTCCTTTGTTTAAATTGTGCACCTTCACTTTTTACAATACATTGTCAGGGGACTCTGATCTTCCGCAGCTGGGGTGTCACAGGCGGCTTCGGGCGCCTTCGGGCGCCTTCGTCCCCTTAAGTACAGACCCGAGCTGGAAGCTGTCCGGTGCGATTGCCTAACACCTTGTCGGTGTTACGGTCTAAGTGAGGGACACGCCCCCTAAACACAAGATGAGGATTCTTCAGAGATATTTATTGTCTTGGTCTTGACTCGTTCTCGCCCTGCCTTGGCCTTGGCCTTGGTCTTGGTCTTGGTCTTGGTCTTGGTCTTGGTCTTGGTCTTGACTCGGTCTCAGAGCACTCTGGCCTCGGGTCTGTCTTGGTCTCGGTTAGTGTGGTCTTGACTACAACACTACTAATTGCATTCTCAAGAAATGAAAAAAAAAACATATTTGATTGTGGCAAAAGCCTTCCATCTTCTACCAGAAGTTACTGTATTTCAAAATAAAAGCATAGGTGTAATTAATCAGGAAGTAAATAACCCTTAGCTCAAGACAGTACAAAACTTAAAGAAAAAGAGTATGTCACCTGATTATAACCTCCGACTGGAGCTGTAAAAACACTCAATCTAAATAAATAACTTAAGACGGCAGATTCAGACCCAGATAAACGGACTTGATAAGTCCAGCTCTCCCACCGAGTGCCCCCCCCCCCCCCCCCCATAAAGCCCTCACACAGCAGGCTCAGGCACAGATGTTTTCTTGTTTGCAGCCTGTTTGCGGTGGTAAACGTCCCGTGGTGAGCATCGCCCGTCAATACGCCTGCTCCTCTTCAAACACGGCCCCATTGTCTGAACCCCGGCTAATACAAGAAAAGGAGTCGTATTATCCCCCCCTGCGCCTCCTGCTGTGTCACTTTTACAAGCGTCCGTGTATGCGGCGGCCCCTGTGATTCTCTTCCCCCACAGCGTCTGTCAGGAGAGCTGGCTTTACTTCTGGTTTGCTCGACTCGGCTCTGGATTCAAATCGCTGGTGTCCTGCCAGGGCCCAAAACATCTCCTCAAAGCCGGGCGTGCGGCTTATTGGCTGCACGCTCGGATGGATACTGATGGAGGTGCTGCACATCGGGCGCCACAGCAGGAGCGTCTGCTCTGTGTTCAGTGTGTTTGAGGGAGAAGCTGTAATGTTCTTTAATGTGCTACATGTTTATGCGTGCAGCGTCCCGGCTGTCTGATCTGCTTTACAACACGCTCTCAGACACACAGATGCATGCACCCTTCATCTCCCCTTTGTCTGCTCACACATACAGAAACAGAAAAATTCTCCTGACTTCTTTCACAGGACTGGTTCCAACATAATGATATGTCTGAAGCAGGGGGCGACAGTCAGCTTAGATCAATAAATGATAAAAAAACAAACACCTTAAAAACACTTCAGACCTGCAGGTAAACCTAACATCTGTACGAGAATGCAAGTCTGAGACGAAGCCATCAGTGACGGTTCATCCACCTGCTGTACTCTCTGAAATACCATATCTTAAAAATATGATGTTTTAAACTGTTAGGCCCTGTGTCCATCTGTTTTTGTCTGAGGGTCAGCGTCTTTTTAAAATTGTTTGCAATGAGTAGAGAGTGTTCCCAGCAGCTGAAAAAGCCCGGCGTCCAGCGCTTTTTTTGTGCGGCCGCCGCACAAAGGGCTCAAGTTAAAAAAATCTTTTCAGAAAGGCGCTGTTGATCTCTCGCGCTCTTTTACAAATAATAATAATAATAACTTTATTTATATAGCACCTTTTAAAAACACAGGTTTACAAAGTGCTTTGACAAACAGCAAAAACAAGAACAAACTAAACCAAACACAGAAGAACATAAACAACAGCAAGAACATAACAAATGCAAAATACTAAAAATAATTAAATACAGTTCAACAGGAAAGAACCCAAAGTGCACGATACACAACAGACATATAGAACCTGATCATCACAAGAACCATCATAAGAACCATCACAAGAACCATCATAAGAACCATCATAAGAACCATCACAAGAACCATCACAAGAACCATCATAAGAACCATCACAAGAACCATCACAAGAACCATCACAAGAACCATCATAAGAACCATCATAAGAACCATCACAAGAACCATCATAAGAACCATCACAAGAACCATCACAAGAACCATCACAAGAACCATCATAAGAACCATTATAAGAACCATCATAAGAACCATCACAAGAACCATCACAAGAACCATCATAAGAACCATTATAAGAACCATCATAAGAACCATCACAAGAACCATCACAAGAACCCAACAACACGAGCTGAGACCAAGAGGAACCAAAGATTTAAAAAGATGTAAGAAACTAAAAGAGCTAAAAGCAAATAAAAAGAGAACAGCAATAAGAAGGTAAGAGCAGTAGATTCAGACAGCAAGCGTTTCAATCCCGGTGGTTCCAGTTTTGTTTCTGTCTTCTTATTGGATAGCCTGCAAAATATTGAGTTTATATTTTTGTAGCAAATGTATGACATTCCCCGTTTTGTCTCGTACCAACATCCTCTTTGCTCCGTATCTGATCTCAAATATAAACCATGCAGTAAAAAGTAACGGAGCAGTGTCGGTCATACAGCGGCCGTTGTCAACAGACTGTTGCCGGAGAGACAGGACGGACGTGCAAGCGCTTTTCTTATCAGCGTACAAACGCTTCATGCAAACACTCCAGATCGCTCAGCCAGCGCTTTTCTTCCCGGAAATAAACGCTAGGTGGACACGAGGCCTTAGGCTGAAATCAGGATGTACGATAAGTTAAGATAGATTGACTATTTGGAGAAGTCAAATATCTGTTTATTATTGTTGCATATATAAAAGTGTAATTTTGTACCACCAAGCTTCATTGAAGGAGTCTCATAAGAAAAATGTTCTCTTTGTTTTGTTGCTTATTGTGCAGCCCTGCTTGTGCAAAACTGTGGGAGTGGATTTTGAATTTGCAGAGCTGCTCTTTACGGTCAAACTCTGACGAGCCTGAACTGAGCTTCATGAGTTGGATGCTGGTCGATATCATCACCCTGCCGTTGACACGGGAATTTTCACATTTGAATGTTTTCTGATTTTTTGTCTTTCTTCCTGCAGAGAGTCAGAGTGTGGAGGAGTGTGGAGACAGGCTGAAGCAGATCCTGGAGTCTCCCAGCGTCCCTCAGGCCAACCACCAGCTCCTGGTCCACCTCAGCACACACCTGGCCCGGGTCAGCCAGCAAACCCAGGCGGCCCCCCGGCTCCTGGGGCAGGCCTTCAGCGAGACCGTCTTCCAGCATTCCGCTGTCAGGTAACCCGACCTTCACCTTTTGTTGAAGTGAACGTTATTGATGTGTTCTTCTGCGTTCTGATAGGCAGTTGAACAGCTCAACCCCTCCTTTTAATCTGCAAGTCAAGGTGTATCAAGCTGCTGGTAACCATAGCAACAGTGTTCAAGCTTCAGACTCCATTAGCAGACGCAAGTGCTGAAACCAAAACCTCAGAGTCCGATTTAAACACATCCTCAAACTTCAGTACAGGCTAAAGAACACAACGCAATCCATCCAAGTCCTTCCATCAGGACTTCATGATGTGCATCACTCCTCACCTAACGGCTCCTTCATTTGTGTCTTCATCTATTCAGATTCCAGTCAGGGTTGTTAGTCACAGTCTCCGTCTCTGAAGCGGAGGGAGGAAATGATGCTCCCTTCGAGCAGGTAACAGGAAAAAAACCAGGCCGAAACCTTCAGAAGAGGAAACCTTTATGTGAGGCACTACTCATGAAAGTCTTTCCCATTGCACACTCTGTGAATGTCCTCATTAGTCATGGTGGAAACACAGCAGCCTCTCACATATTGGAATAATGAAATGTGTTTATAGTAACGCTGCCAGAGTCAATTGCAGCTCCGTCATTTCAATCAGGAAGAAATCAACACATCCAAAGATAAACTGTTTGACTTTTTGGTGAATGTTTCATCAGTAAGATATAAACTCAATACTCTGCCGGCTATCCAATAAGAAGACACCAGAAACAAAACTGGAACCACCGGGATTGAAACACTTGCTGTCTGAATCTAAAGTTCTTGTGTTTTATCTCATCTTAGACAAATATTCTGTTCAGTCTTAATTTACCATTTTACACACATATAAACTCATTTGGCTTTCACAGCTGCAGAAAGCTACTGACAAACTCCAGATATTTCCAGGAGGAGCTGCATGTGTGAACGCAAACAGACACATTCACCCGGAGTTTCTCCTCCAGCCTCTAGTATCTTTTCTGCAGAAAGTCAGAGTGAGCTGATTTGAGAACGCAGCAGGATGTTATTAGGAGAATTCACCTCGAGCCAATAAGAGGAAGGAGTTTTGTTTATATCCTGTGACTGCTGCATGTTGCAAAGAGTGTATACTGTACCTGCCAATTAATTAATTTCTGATAACTGTGCCAACCTCTCGATATCGCTAGAAAGAAAGTGTATGCTACAGACACTGTTATAATTATTTCCTTCCTTTTGTTCCTTGGTCGCACATTTCCCTCAGTACATGTTTGATGACCTGTAGAGTATTATTTTCTAAATCATAATATGAAACTCTGACATGTGGAGGGACTTCCCAAAAGGCTGTGAAATGTTGTTTATTTCATTTTCCGTTCTTGGCGTCACAAACGGATTGTTTGTCCTGAAACATCTGGGTGGAGAGGGTTTCCCCGTCTCATTCTTCATTCATGAATCAGACCGACAACGCACTCAAACTTTCTGTCTCCATGTTGAACCCTGGGCTGAGCCACCACAGACACTCAACAAGCGTCACTCAGATCCGTCGTGGATGTCCAAACGACGTGTTTTTGTTCTTGTTAAAACAAAAGCGTGATTTTTGACACAATAAAACGACTTCCTGCAGGTGAAGCTCTGACTGAACTCTGAGAGGACGACGTCAGCACCGCTGATGTTGGTGTGTTTTTGTTTCTCTGCACTTGCACGAGCTCGCCTGTGTCTGCATTTGTTTCCAGAAATTACCGAGGAATGTCTCCTCGTGGCGCTGTGTGCGGCAGAGGAGATGTGGTTAGGTTTTTGGAGAGGCGAGTCAGTGAGTCAGAAAGCGTGATTGTTTGTGCACGTCACCTCTGACGTGCACGCCGAGGATACAGAGAGGGGCGGGGGTATCATAGCATGCTATATTATCTAAACCAGTCGACATGTTGGCTCGTTTTTATCTGAATGGAAACGTTGATTTATTTGAGATGGCTCTGAGATGTATACTCTGCAGTCTGGAAGTCATTAAACAGTCACAGCTATTTGAATGTTTGGGCTTCTTATTGTCAACAAACCTCATGGAAAAAACCCATTTAAATCAAAACTACTAACTGCTGACTAAAGGATACGGCGAGCTCTCGCTGGCCCCTGAATGTCCGGGGGAGAAGGTGTGAATCTCGCGCCAGGCCTTACCCATACTCAATGGGAAGTCGGCCAATCCGATCTGTAACTTCAGGAGGATTGTAGAGGGAATGTTTGAAACAGTGGAGACCAAACTCAGATTTATCCATCATTCACACCAACAGGCGGACAACGTCTGTGATGGCAGGACGACAAACATCCAGAAGCAATAAGTGGAGCGTGTTTAAAAATAAATGGAAAACATACTCATGTGGAAAAATGAATCAGAATCTACCAGAAATCTACAAACACTCAAAAAGAATCAAGTTGGAGAACTAAAGGAGAGAAACCTTGTATTTATTTGAAGTTAATGTTTATGTTGTTGTTTGGTCATTTCTTGTTTGGTTTGTGTACAGCTGCTCATGGCCGCCCTCTGCTGAGCTCGCGCTCCAGAAACTGACCCCGTGGGGGCAGGGCGCATGGCCCCGATGGAAAAAAACCCTCGGCTGAGTATGTGGAAATTGGCAGTTACTGTCCCACTGGACACAGATTCACCTGATGGTCTTGTGAAACCGGACACAGATCCACCTGCTGGTCTTGTGAAACCGAACACAGATCCACCTGCTGGTCTTGTGAAACCGGACACAGATTCACCTGCTGGTCTTGTGAAACCGGACACAGATCCACCTGCTGGTCTTGTGAAACCGAACACAGATCCACTTGCTGGTCTTGTGAAACCGGACACAGATCCACCTGCTGGTCTTGTGAAACCGGACACAGATCCACCTGATGGTCTTGTGAAAACGGACACAGATCCACCTGATGGTCTTGTGAAACCGGACACAGATCCACTTGCTGGTCTTGTGAAACCGGACACAGATCCACCTGATGGTCTTGTGAAAACGGACACAGATCCACTTGCTGGTCTTGTCAAACCGGACACAGATCCACCTGCTGGTCTTGCTTAACTGGACACAAATCCACCTGCTGGTCTTGTCTAATCGTTCACAGATCCACTTGCTGGTCTCGCCTTATCCAATGGATTCTGTTTTACAATCCCCATCAGAACGTCTTCCTGAGGATTCAGGCTCACAGTTTTCTGTAACCGGACACAGATCCACCTGCTGGTCTTGTGAAACCGGACACAGATCCACCTGCTGGTCTTGTGAAACCGGACACAGATCCACCTGCTTGTCTTGTCAAACCGGACACAGATTCATCTGCTGGTCTTGTCAAACCGGACACAGATTCATCTGCTGGTCTTGTCAAACCGGACACAGATCCACCTGCTGGTCTTGTGAAAACCGGACACAGATCCACCTGCTGGTCTTGTCAAACCGGACACAGATCCACCTGCTGGTCTTGTCAAACCGGACACAGATTCACCTGCTGGTCTTGTGAAACCGGACACAGATCCACCTGCTGGTCTTGTGAAACCGGACACAGATCCACCTGCTGGTCTTGTCTAACCTGACACAGATTCACCTGCTGGTTCCACTTACCCGGACACAAATCCACCTGCTGGTCTTGTCTAATCGTACACAGAACCACTTGCTGGTCTCGCCTTATCCAATGGATTCTGTTTTACAATCCCCATCAGAACGTCTTCCTGAGGATTCAGGCTCACAGTTTGCTCTGTCTGTGTTCGGTCATACACTACTTAATGAAAAGTTCTGAAGATTAAATCCCTGAGAAGAAATCATTCCCGAATTTTCTTTATAATGAATCAGTCTCTCTATTGATGTCAAAGGTTCTCTAGTTAGTAAAATAATCTTTCTGAACACGACGGCTGCTCAATCTTGAATTACTTCAGAGAAAATGTTTCCTCTCTTTCTGTTGAATCCAAACTCTTGGGGGGAGAGTTTTAGGGAGTGAAGAAGTAACCGTCTGGACTAAGAGGATGTTTTAATAATCTCCTCATCCTCAAAGATCTCAGGTGCTCAAAATTTCTGAGAAAGACGAGGGGCTGATTCCTGAAAAGCAACGCCACAAGGTCTCGCTGCTCCCCGGTCTGGGTTCAGCTCCTGTGCTGTGCATGCTCTGGTTTTTAGAGCTCTTTATGTTTTTTCCTACTTATGCTAACCCACTCAGGCTTTTGATAAGATTGATAAGATTTCCATCAGGACAGGATTTAGTGGAGGATCAGCACAGCTCGTGTTAACGTGTGTCATTTTGTCAACAGTGCGGATGTTAACCCGGAGCATCACGTCAGGATCTTGGAGGCTCTGATCACAGCAGGAGGTCTCATGGAGATGCAGGCTGCACCAGGTAGGGTTTTCCATCTACATACACAAAGAGGCTCAGAACACGTCCTGTTTGCTTTTCAATTTGTGACACTGTTTGGTGGCATTATGTTGAGAATTACGGCTAAGCTTGGTGTGGATGCTTGTGAGTCTGGAAAATCTCACACATGCAGTTACATTCTATGTTTTGTCTACTCCAATGTATGAAGTTTGTTCCTTGAATTTATCACCACACATATCTCTGAGAGGAAACACGACTCTCCCTCACTGCACCACAAACTGCAGGGAAAACACACGTTTGGTTTGTGAAGTATGTGGACAAGACAAACACTCTGCCCCGGGCTGCCGTGATAAATTGGGCATGAAGCATGAAATAACAGCTTTAGATTTGGTTTACTTTTCATTCTGGATGTATACGGCTGATGGTAACAAAACAAAGCGGTTTCAGGATGTTTTCTTTCATTTCACATTCCTGCTTGCTGCTGGAGCGTTTCGTTTGAGAGCCGGCGTATGAATGAGAGCGTGGCCGATCTGGTTTAGTGTTGACGGACTGTAGAGTATACAATTATCAAACCTCAGGATCTTTTCTGCGAAAGCATATAAGAACAACATCCTGACCTCTGCTGAAAAGTTCTGGCTCAGACTATTGTACTCTAGAGACGCCGTATTTAGCCGGGTTAAAAAAGGCTCCCAAACATAATCAAATCAAACAAGCTTTGTCTTTGAGTCTTGGCTGTACGTCTGCTGTAAGGACTTTTTAGAGCCTGAGTGTCGGGTTTTAGCAGCCGCCATCTTTTTCTATTGGAACCAGAATGAACAATATTGTGAAGAGAAGGAAGTCATGCATCTCTACATCTTTATCCTGGTTGATAGCAGCCCCTGCCTTATCAAAAATGAGACCATCATTTGTACCATCAACATCGAGATATTTTGAAGACGACTTGAAACTAGCATTTGAGTGCATAAAGTAAAAACTCTGAAATAGTCTCTGTGATAACCAAACGTTTGGAGTCTCCCCCTACTGGCAATGGGAAAATGACAGAGAACCTGTGTCCACAGATCGTGCTTTTTGCACCGACAGCGCCAACATCCTCCGTTTCAGAGCACTTCTCACCAGCGTTCACTGTTGCTAGGATACAAAAACTTAACTTTCCTTTCCCCTCGGTAATGTCCATCATGTGTGTTTTCAAAAGCTCTGTGTGCTTAATATTTGCTGTAACTCGAGTTGAGAAAAGGGTCGTGTCCTGGCATCAGCAGCTCTACACCTGGAAACTGTTCCCAAGAAAAGACAAGTTGGACTGTAGGGCTGTGCTCGAAAAAATCGATTTGGCAATATATCGTCATGTGCTCCATGCATATCGATGCAGATGCTACAGAATCAGCTGTGATAATGACAGTTTTGAAAGAGACCTATGGTGCTGTTCACAATAACAACATCTCCATAGCTCTGGGATTCAAATATTTTTATGTATTTCTAGGATCTCTGAGGACCTGAACTGAAGTGTTTTAAGTTGTGGGATCCTTAATACGCCTCTGCTGTTATTCTCAAAAATAAAGAACAGCTGTTGTAGAGAACTCCTGTGTAGGACATGGTCATTATCCAAAATCAATACAATGCGCATCGTGGCCTCTGTATCGAGATACGCATCGTATCGTGGGGTTGTGGGAAATACCCAACCCTACAGGACTGGCGTCTCTTTCACCATTGTTGTTGACAAGGCTGATATCAGAAGTCCGGCCTCTTCTTGATTTTGATTGGTCTGTAAGGGCAAAGTTACATTGATGAAACTGGTGCTATTCTAAAAGTAGAACTGAGAGGGCTTTGAGTGCAGCGACAACAAACACTCTGACACTGAGGGGTGGTTTAGCGCTCAGAACTTTGAGCACTTAAACTTCATAGGCTTTGGATTGAAAACAGGCCGTCTGTGGACACAGGCCCTTAAGGTACCGCCACATTGGCTTCACTTTAGAACACGAGAGGCTAAATTCACTTCTCATATACCGTCTGTGGTCGGCAGAAAATAAACTGCTTTGGAGAGATCAATCCGGCTCTATAGGACGAAAGAAAGGTCAGACAGCAGGTGTGTGGCTGATTACAACAGCAAAGGCAGTCTGCTGAGGTCATTGCCTGTGGGTCAGCGCTTGTATGTGTGTGTATAAATGTCAGCAGGTCAGAATGTGTGTTTGTGTGTGTGTGTGTGTGTGTGTGTGTGTGTGTGTGTGTGTGTGTGTGTGTGTGTGTGTGTGTGCCGTTGCACTAGTCTGTTAAGGTCAGTGGTGTTAAGGCCAGGGTCGACATATTGGTGGTTGCAGTGATTATAGTGGCTGCTGACGGGTCAGGTTTTCCTTGACATGGAGCAGTCAGTAGTTCACTAAGAAGCAGATGAGAGTCTGATTTATGGTTTAAACTTGACGGGGGAAACATAATCTGGGCAATCCAGGTTTTTCTAACACGCTTTGATAAACAATGCCATCACCTGATTTTTTTTTTTTTGTCACGGAGCAGGACGGGTTAATCTGTATTGCCTCTATGTGATGATGGACGACGTTGCCAGAGGCATTCTGTAATTCAGTGCACGTCAACAAATCCCACTCTGGTGAACGAAATAAATACTTAACGAATAGGATGAGAGGAATTTATTGCATCCTTTTTTATGTATCTATGAGGGAATCACACTACTGACAATCCACTGGTGGGGAATCTCCCTCTGTTTCAAGAAACGCCTTCTGATGGGATGTGGTGTACCCTGTTTTTAAAAATGCTGCAAGCTTATTGGTCCAATTGTTTTTTTAGGGTCAGATCTTATTCTAAATAGTTTAAATATATTAATTTGTCCCCTATCACAGCCTCAGTTACACTGTCACTCCATGGAAAACAAACCTTTAAAATGTTTTTATTTATAATCTGCCTCAGCTAGTTTCTTCTTTGGGGCGTCCCACAAGGTACCATCCAATGACCTCTTCTTTTTTTATCGTTCACACTGCTTTTTCAGCACTTTTCAAAATATAAAGGGAT
The DNA here is from genome assembly GCF_963930695.1 of Labrus bergylta. Classification (NCBI taxonomy): domain Eukaryota; kingdom Metazoa; phylum Chordata; class Actinopteri; order Labriformes; family Labridae; genus Labrus; species Labrus bergylta. The sequence goes on from NC_089200.1 coordinate 2,210,516, forward strand.
ACTTTCTCTGCACTTATGCTGATGACACTCACCTTACACTTCCTTATGTTTAGTGTTCTTAAGGCGGGGCATATGCAAAGCAAATTCAAGCCCCTTCTGTCCGGATTTTTGTGTCCGGCCAACTTTCATCCTGATTGCATGTGCAGCGAACAGATAAGCATGAGAGCCAATCAACCTCTGTTGGTGGAGGTTTTAAAAGGAAACTTTATTGAAAATTGTCAACGCTCTGTCCCGATCATGATGTCCCACTCAGGTCGTGTTTGACAATCAGGCCGCAGCGTGAGCACATCCTTCTTCAGCTTTGGTTGTGCGTCATAAAGGATTAACTCGTACAGTGTGAGATGACAATCCGACAGCACATTTTTACAGTCTTAACATCACTATTTTTTATACCTTTAAGACTTATCTGCTTCGGGTCAAAGCTTTTGGGTTAGAGATTGTAGCTTTGACAAGTTAATGTGGTCTTATTCCCTTTTTCAAGATATATAAAATGTTACTATCTATCACTAAATTGCCACTTGAGAGAGAAAACGAAAAGGTTAAACCAGGAACACTAAGCTAAAGAAACAGTTTTCACATTTAATTCTTCTATGGTGCCTTTCTATTTTTGGAGAAAGCAGCTATAGTATGTACCCTTTGTTGTCCTTGATCTTAAGGCCATTTTGCATTGGTGTGTGAGTCACTTCAAAGTTAAACACACACACACACCTCGTGAAGCCACAAATCAGACCCAACAGAAGGTGGGACTCCGGTGTCATTCGTTCGATTTCCATTTTTTGTCGGTGACTCACAAAAGGACGGGATGATGTCTGGAGGACGATCAATTATTCATGGCATAAACCATAATCCATCCTGCAGGGTGGTGGGGGGTAGAATGGATACATCAGGGGTCGGGGACCGTGCTGCCACTGGAGATTTGTGATTTTTGTCCTGATTCAGAATATCTTTAAAATGCTAATGTAGAAATGTAGCCTGATGGAAAGCACACAAAAGGACATCCAAACATGCACAGGTTGATTAACAAAAACACAGTTGACATTTCAGCGGGCTCCTCCTCAGGGTGTCCTGCTTTGTGCTTCGGCTTCCTCATTTGCTTTTTTTTTTGTCTCTTTCATCTTGTTTTGACTTTTTTTGTGTGTTAAAGTTCGTTCTCTATTGATGAATGCATGCTCTTTGAACACTCGGAAAGTTATTTTTCAAATCAAGTCAGGAAGACGGAGCGGGTGTGCATATATCTGTGGGATTATTTTCTGTGTCTCTGCTAAGAATTTGAGTGTGTATTTTTGTGTTGGCTGACAAGCTTACATCACAGCAACAAAAGGACCAGAGGGAGCTGTTTCTTTTTTTTTTTTACCATCTTTGAAGTGTGTCTTTTGTAACATCTCTTACACAACCCTCTCTCGCGCGCTGCTGGGTGTCTGAATAAATCCTCATAGCCCTCTTGGTGCTTTGTAATCATGGGTATGATGTGGGAAAATTGCACTGATGTAACACACTTACACAGTTCTCCATCTTGGCTTAATCTCTCCGGAGCTCTGTCTTTGTCTTATTTACATGTAGGCTGGTTTTGCACGTATCTGTTGATGAAGGCAGCCGAGACATTTTCCCTCTGAATTCGAGAAACTGTGACAAACTCTGACCAGACTAGAAACACTCAAACAGTTAACGTTGGAAGCAAATAGTGCTTAACTGGATTCATCATTTTGTCAGCTGAGTCATATTTGGCTGTTCAACACCATGCTTGGACTACTCCTTTCTTTGTGTACAGTTCAGTGCCACAACAAACTTTGTATTCAGCCTATGTGAGTCTTATATTTAACCTTATAAGACTCAAGTTGGGGTTTTAAGAGAAGCGGCAACTTGAGTCCTATAAAAGTAAATTAGGCCAAACAGACACACATATCAAGTTTTACAACTGTATGAGGATTTATGGTAATTGCCATTAACGGGCTAACATAATTAGCATCCATTGCTTTGGAGGGAAATCTGATCAGATTTTTTAAATTCAAATATCGATATTTGGCACCAGCAATTTGTACATTTTATGACACAAGTCAGGTCGACGATGTGTTTCCTATCAATATGTTGTTATTGCTATACCCAATTCTGGTCTCATTCAAGGGACATGCAGCCGAAGTAACCCCCAAGTTTTTGTGTGATTTCGCCATTTTCAGTCAGTACAGCTCTTACATAGAGATGCTCAATCTGTGGAGGTCCCAAGGTGTGTGTGTGTGTGTGTGTGTGTGTGTGTGTGTGTGTGTGTGTGTGTGTGTGTGTGTGTGTGTGTGTGTGTGTGTGTGTGTGTGTGTGAGCTCTGTGGCCAGGCAGAGTGACTGAACATCTCTCTGAGCCTTCCTTTGTTTGATGAATGCAGACGGGGAGAGGGCGAGCGATGGGACAGAGAGAGAGAGAGAGGTCTAAAACAGGGAGGTCAGGTTCACGTGTGAGCATTTTTCTTACCCATTACCTCCCCCACCACCCCTCCACACAGCATTAGTGGAGGTCAAGGGTTACTGCAGTGCCTGTTGGCGGTATGTTAACCTCTTAACAGAGGTGTGTGACTGTGTGAGTGTGTGTGTGAGTGTGTGTGTGTGTGTGTGTGTGTGTGTGTGTGTGTGTGTGTGTGTGTGTGTGAGAGTGTGTGCACATGCCCATTGACCTCTCAAGAGAGCTGGCCTCCAAGCCATGTTCTCCAAATGGAGTCTGAATATACGACCACTGCTGCTGCTCCGGCTGAGTGCTCCGGCTTAGCATCTCTGCACTGTGTGTGTGTGTGTGTGTGTGTGTGTGTGTGTGTGTGTGTGTGTGTGTGTGTGTGTTGTGTGTGTGTGTGTGTGTGTGTGTGTGTGTGTGTGTGTGTGTGTGTGTGCTTGTAAAGCCTCAGTGTGGTCAAGCCAATCTGTCAGCCAGCACGCTAAAATCTGTAAGAAAAAAGAAGGGAGGACTTCCAAACACACCCATTCACATTCTGGCCCTCTCTCTCTCTCTCTCTCTCTCTCTCTCTCTCTCTCTCTCTCTCTCTCTCTCTCTCTGTCTCTCTCTCTCTCCTCTCTCTCTCTCTCTCTCTCTCTCTCTCTCTCTCTCTCTCTCTCTCTCTCTCTCTCTCTCTCTCTCTCTCTCTCTCTCTCTCTCTCTCCCTCTGTCTCTCTCTCTGTCTCTCTCTCTCTCTGTGTCTCTCTCCCTCTCTCTCTCTCTCTCTCTCTCTCTCTCTCTCTCTCTCTCTCACTCTCGCTTTCCCTCTTTCTCTGCTTTTGTTATGAGCTGTTTTCCTTCCCAGGCACGCAAGTCGTGCCCGCAGCCTGGCATGGATATAACACACACAAACAAACACAAACACACACTGACTGTTGCTCTGCATACACTGGCTCTCTCTCTCTCTCTCTCTCTCTCTCTCTCTCTCTCTCTCTCTCTCTCTCTCTCTCTCTCTCTCTCTCTCTCTCTCTCTCATTCTCTCTCTCTCTATCTCTCTCACTCTAACTTAGCCAAGAAGGGTCAGATGGTAAAATCTACGTTCCTCAGATCCCTGAAAGAGAGCTGACAGGTGATGGTGATCAAATCAGATTGACTAACGGCTGCTTATAGTCGATCTGAACTTCCATCCTCGTGTGTTCAATAAGAATCAGTCAAAGTAAGAATTGAATTTAGCTGCCCACATGGACCCTTTCCAGAAGCCATTAAAGCATGACACCGAAAAAACTTCTCACACACATACACACACACACACACACACACACACACACACACACACACACACACACACACACACACACACACACACACACACACACACACACACATTTAGCATCACCTATTACAACAAGCTAACTAGCAGCTAGATCACAACAAATGAGAATACACATCAAACAGGCATGCCTGCTGTTGCCATGGTGATTCCAGATGTTGTCTGTCAGTTTGTTCAGACACAAAAAAAAAACCTGAAGTCGGGGAATCGTCTCGTGGCTCTGCTGTCGCTGTGTGTGTGTGAGCAGTCGTACGACTAAGATATCGAACATGACCTCCGTGAGGTTGTTCTCTGGATTCAGATTCAGAACTAACTGTTGTATAAGAAAACATAGCCAGACTAGCAGCCCTTGTCGTGCATATTTTTTCTCCTTTGCCTCCATGCTTTCAGTATTAATGCTAAGCTACACTAACTACATCCTGTTTCCAGCTCTGTGCTTAACCCTCCTGACCTCCAGATGAATCTTTTTTCATCTGACCCTGGAAGAGAAAGAAAATATGCATAATTCATGAGAAGATTGAATTCACATTTTTTTATATCAAAATAAATGAAAAGGATTCAGAAATATAAAGCTCCTCAGCCGCTAATGTGTCACTGACCTGGACCTTTTCCTGAACTCATAACACACACACACACACATACACACACACACAAACACACAGCCAAGGTCAGAGATGAGAGTGTGTGAAGGCATGTTTGTGTGTGTGTGAGATTACAACAAGAGTGTGAATACATGTTAGTCAGATACATTAAAAGGAACATGTGTGTACGGGTGTATTTATACATAAACAGTGCATGTGTGTGTGTGTGTGTGTGTGTGTGTGTGTGTGTGTGTGTGTGTGTGTGTGTGTGTGTGTGTGTGTGCGCGTGCATGTATGTGTGTGTGTGTATGAAGGGTTCACAGCTAAGTCATGTCCTGACTCCATCCCATTGGGAGGAAAGTGCCAGCTTAATGTCCGGTGTAATCCTTCAGGGTCAGCAGCAGGGCACACACACACACACACACACACACACACACACACACACACACACACACACACACACACACACACACACACACACACACACACACACACACATGCACATGCACACAAACACAAACACACACACTAGGGTACATGTGAATATGTTGCGCTGGCCATCATGGTTGTATGCGATTAAGGTCAAACAAGTGGTCACTTTGTATCGTGCCTCGGCCTGCGTCCAGATTCAGCTGCTCACAGTTACATGGATCAATGTGCCGGCTGATAACACACACACACACACACACACACACACACACACCTTCACACCTTTACTTGAACCCAAGTTCAAGAGAGAGAACCCATACCTGAAATTGTTCCCCTTGAAAAGACGAAGATTAGTTTCACCTTCTAGACAAAGCTGATTTTATTAGTAGTCCCGCCCCTTCTTGATTTTGATTGGTAGCTGAGGGACAAGCCATTTAACTGACAGTGCTGTGAGTGCAGCGACAGGACGCCGAGCCCTGACAACGCTGAACTACATTAGTTTGTTTTGAAAATGGCCGCTGTCTGTTGACTTTCGAGAAACCCTCGACATTCAGGTACACATTTCCAGTAAGACTGAATCCTGACTTCCTGTCTCTGTAACATGAGATCTCCCAGCAACTCTTCTCTCTCTCTCTCTCTCTCTCGCTCTCTCTCTCGCTCTCTCTCTCTCTCTCTGTCGGTTTCTGTCTCTCACATCATGAGGTCAAAGTTCACTGTACAGCCTGAGATGAAGGTAATGGCCTCTGAAATGACTTTGTTAGCTGGATACAGAGGAACATGTGGCCCGGTCGGCCCCAACAGGGGGTCGGGAGGTGAGGGTCAGAACATAGACACACACACACACACACACACACACACACACACACGGACAGAGTCAGGGCCACTGCTGTCCATCACACGAGGTCATCAAATTGTGGAAGCCCTGATATGAACAGGTACCTCTTCATGATATATCTGATGAGGTTAATGATGTCACCAATCATTCCTGTTTCAACATGACGCTGCCCGTGTGCAGGAGGTGAGCTCCGACCAGAAATTGGATTTGGGTGCAGGAGAACTCGGCTGACTCCGCTATACCATCTTGTTTCTGTTAGCGTATGAGGGACCAGATGTCACAGTGAGTCTGTTATTGTCTCGGAGTAAAAGCTGATGTCCAAAACCTGCGACTAAAAGAACTAAAAAAAAACACTAAAGAGCAATTTCACCAGGAATGGATTGCAGCTGCTACGAGTTTGTTTCACAGGTGTGGACTGGTGTCAGACTTGTGTAAATCAGTGTTCTTATAGTGATGAAAGATACAACAGAAAACTCAAAGTCCTTGGTCTTTTTTTGATTTTCTGTTTTTTTAACATTTTCAAAATCCCTACCCCCCCAAAAACATCAACCAGAATTTACATTTTTAGACACTCAGGGTACCATTGGTAGGCACAGGAAATGGATCGGCCAATCGGCTCCCAGCACATGCACACCTGTTTACAAGACTTAAACAACACGGCCTATAAAACACATTACGGCTCACAGTCGTTACAGGTGTGCGTTTTAAAATTAGAAACCGTCTTTATGTCTTTGTGGCTGCAAGACTTCAGCGAATCAAAATAAGCCTTTTTTTATTTCAACTAAACTGAAATCATTCTTTCAAGATGAGGTTTTTAAGGGGTGCTGGTGGCGTAGTAGTTAGAGCACGTGTGCCCCATGTACAGAGGCTGTAGTCCTCCGAGCTGGCAGCCCCGGATTTGAATCCGACCTGTGGCTTGCACGTCATCCCCTACTCTCTCTCTCCCTTATTTCCAACTCTATCCACTGTCCTATCTCTCCAATAAAGGAACAAAATGCCCAAAAATAAATCTTTATGGAAAAGATTATGTTTTCAACGTCTACAGAGACATAATCGTTCCAGGTCTCCGTTACCCGTCAGAGAGAGCAGCACTACAGCATCATACTGTACGACTTTAAGTTACAACAAGACGCTTCAAATGTTTTCTTCTTCAAGCAGAACGCACAAAAAAATGTTTAAAAAAAATTCCTCCTCTAAAGCCTTGAGTGATTCATTACATTTAAGACGCTCCTCTGGGTACAGAAGTTCCACATTTAAAAGGTTAAAATCCAGCGGTGTAGTCCCCCCCCCCCCTCAGCTCTGCACAGCCTTATCCCTGAGCTGCGTCTCTATTAGAAGATTATCTCATAATACCCATCATCCAGTGCGCTGCTGCTCACTGCTTCACTTGTTTTATGATGCATTCTGGGAAGGATTTGGACCCTGGTTAATGTCCAAAAACTCTGCTGCTGTAATGTGCTCATGTAAAGCTTGAATTAACATCAAACGGCCCCCGGCTGCCATGTTTATCCCCTCGTATGTAATTTTAAGGATCATAAGGTCACCCGGAGCTACATTTCCTGCCATGTACGGCGCCGTCTGACTCCACCTCCCTCTTCTCTGATACGCCCTTTTTCCCACTTTGTCTTACCAACATTGTCGTTGTCACCATTTGTTCCGCTCAGGACCCACAAAAAGAGTCTGTGAAAACATACAGGATATTCACATTTACACACCAATGGAGGAAAACTATAAAGTCTTCACATGTTTTAATCTTTAAACTGTATTCTAGGTGTTGAATTGCATTCAAACAGTGGAAAAGGTTTGAGGTGTTTCCCGTTTTAGCTGCTCTTGTTTTCGGCACAAAAACAGATTTTTGTTTTTTGAAATATCTCAAATATCTCCAAACTTCTGCAGCTGAGCGACCTTTCTTGTCGACGATGTTTCCTCCTGCTTTGAGGCGGTACACCCATATCCCTGCGATGATTGGCTGTCCGTCATATGTTTCTCCTTCTCTTTAATGTCGGGTGGCAACTAGCATTTAGGGTACATTAGCGCCCCCCATATTCCAGTGTTTGGGCGGTGTAATTACATTGTGGTCAAACATTTGTTATATTTATATTGAGAACATTTTAATTTTTTTATTGCAATAATTATCGTTTTATTGCCCAGGCCGAATTCAGATATCAAATATAAAAGTATTAGAAATGAAGGCCCTTCAATAACTATGTTTACATTTTCACAAGTATTCTGTTTTTAAACCGTATTTTTCAGGCTATTTAGTAATAAGAATGTGAGTAATATGGTCCATGTTTCAGATCAGCTGTCGTTGTCTTTTGATTTCTCAGTCGTCGTCTTTTTAACCATCAAAGACGGTCCAGAAACCTGCCTCAGGTGTTTCCACAATGTGCTCTTCTTCTCTCTGACTATTCCACCGAGCAGGTCCAGGGTTCTGAATCCAGGCCATGATGTAAACATGCACAAGAAGAAAAAAAAAAAAAACCCCAAGCGACTTCAGTGACCAGCATAGTGTGCATGTGGACACACATAGAGACCTTTAACCCTTCGTTTTCTGTCTTTCTGGACACATTCTGCCCTCTCCCTCTCCCTCTCCCTCTCCTCCTGCTCTTCGCTCTGGAGCTCACATTCAATTTTCTGTTTGAAACCCAAATCTCAGAGCTCGTCTTAGGATGCGGCCTCATTAAACGAGCGCTCTGCTCAGATTTCATCATGTTTCACCGCCATTAAAAAAGCCGTCTGATAATTTTTGTAACAGAGATCTGAAGTGGGAGTGATACGAGACTCTGTTCCTGTCAGACGATCCGACTGATAAAGGAAGGAGCTGCACTGTTTCTCTGACAATTTATGGCTAAAGGATTTATTTTTCTTCATGCGCGCCATCAATAATGCATCGGACTTATGACCCAAAGTTATAATGATGCACATAATTATGTGATAAGAAGAAAATGAAACATGTGATTCTGCCATGTCGCAATTAAAAAAAGCTTGTTTTTGCTGCAGCACAGTATGACAGCGTGTGAGCGTGCACGTTCACAAGCCTGTGTGTGTGTGTGTGTGTGTGTGTGTGTGTGTGTGTGTGTGTGTGTGTGTGTGTGTGTGTGTGTGTGTGTGTGTGTGTGTGTGTGTGTGTGTGTGTGTGATCGGCTGTCCGGCTCCCCTGCGAGCAGACGTGTTCTCTCCACCAGCTGTGTGAGAGACATTTGCTGCACTGAAGGGCAAATGTGATGTAAAGAATATGAGGCAGGGATGGATGGGTGAGCTGAAACCAGCCGTGAATACCAATGTGCTGCCTCCTGTCTCCGTCTCTGTCTGCCACCGTCTCTCTCTCTCTCTCTCTCTCTCTCTCCTGCATCACTCCTTCTCTTTGTTCATCTCTCTCTCTCTCTCTCTCTCTGACATTACCTGAAGGAGTAGAGGAAGTCAGAGCAGCATTTATCTCCAAAATATGTCTCACTTTTGGTTTCTCAGTTGGAAAGAATTGACGGAGTGCTGCATGAAGAGGTCCAACTGGAATGTAGTTTATTTAAGGTTACTCCTCACTCCTCGCCTAGGCATCGAGGAGTCATGTCAGGGTTTGATGTCCTGACAGTTCTTTCTTGGGGGGGGGGGCATGTATGTACCTGCTAATAGATGATAAATCAAGTCATGGTGACTCAATATTTCCCTGAAGGCCACTCACCAGTCTATAGTTATTATCTATATAGTCTATAGATATTCCTGCTCAGTTGCATATTGCGGCATGACATAACTTCTTCCTAGGAAGTTAAATCCACCTCCATATATGGTTTTCCTCCTACAGCAGCAGAAGTACCGTTGCTTTGCTGTCCTCGTCAAGAAGTCAGAATAAATGGTTGCTCAGCCAAAGGACCTGCCGACATTTCTCTTGCTCATATTATTGTTGATAGGAGGAGGAGATTCATCAACAGGTATGCCTGCTGTTGCCATGGTGCTTTCAGACGCTGCTGTTGTGAACCGGCACAATCAGGAAAGGAAAGCCCTGAAGTTTGGGGAATTGTCTCGTGGGTCTGCTCTCACCGTGTGAGTGTGTGCAGTCGAACGACAACAATGTCAAACAAGTCAAGAAATGCACCATCGAGCTCAGAGGTGCAAGGCAGGCTTGGCGACCCTGGCCAGTAGGGTCGCTGGTTGGAGGGGCCCCCCAGTGAATTTTAGATTCTAAAATCCCCGCTGAAATTTGATCGTGCGACTCAAAAATCAGGTCTGAGACAAAACTAACAGCAGCTTTCTGTGATTTGTTTTCTCGTTCAGTCGACAGCTAGTTGAGCCTGATGTCGTTGTTGTCCACCTGAACACAGCTCTGTAAAAGTGGCATCGACAAATCAGAGGAAAGAACACTGATGAGATCCAATCAGGAATCAAAGGTGGGCGTCGCCCCAAACCTCTTCAGTCTCTGTTTCTGTCTGTACACACTCAAACTTTACTCATGAGTTTTTATTTTCCAGATATGTGGAAGCTTGAAGAACCTGTGTTTCTAAACACTCTTTGTATCACAGACTCACTCAAACTCCTGCCTTGGCTCAGGGTTGACTTTGTTTGAGGTGTTACAGTAATTGAATCAGGAATATCTCTAAACATCAGGTTTGGTTGTTTCCATGTTGGTCTGTGTTTTTTTTTCTAATTTGCTGTATTTGGAACACGGGGTCGTTGCATCACTTTGCGTCCGTGTGTGTGTGTGTGTGTGTGTGTGTGTGTGTGTTGCTTTCGTTTGTTTTTTGCCTCACGACATCCTCTCTGCTCTCTCCCTCCATGCCTCACTGGGGATCTGTTGTTTTTCAGCAGAAATAATTCTGTTGTTTGAATCAGACCACTGTTTTTTCTCCTCCTGACTCAGCCCGATTTGAATTACTAATGAGTCGGTTTTTCTATACCTCTGGGCAGCTCGGGGAACAGCTGGCCACAGAGTGGGCCGATCAGTATGCACGCAGCACTTCATCCTGCCTTTTGTTTGTTGAATTTTACTTCTAAATTGGTCAGTTTGGAGCCTCCACGGCCTTCGAAGGCTTTGTGAATTCAGCTTCGGGGGTTTCACGACTCCGCTGGATGTGAATTAAGTCCAACCAAGCTCACCTCGATGACGAATTGTTTATGCTATGTTTAGGAATCATCTGATGGAGGAGCATCTAGGGATAAGTAGGAGTTTATATGGTCTGTTTTATTTGTTTCCCTCTATATCCATCTTTTTTTAGTTCCCTCTTTACATCCTCTTAAACCAGCTGAATAACACAGAAGAAACATCCACCATGATTAAATTAATCTGTTTACATCGCCCGTTTTCCTTCAGTCAACTTGTATTATTATGAATCTTGTTTTTTTTTATAGCTGACAGAAAAGTACTATCATCTGCAATCAACATATTAAAGTTCAGCTCAATAAAGACCGGCCCATAACATCACCTTAAATAACACAAATCAAGATAAGACATCATTACACGACATTCAACATCTCAAACATGACTCATCGTTTTGTAAAGTAGGATGATAAGCGATAATATGTAGGTTTGTTTTTAGCAGCAGAAGCAGATTTTAAGGTCAGTTTTGGACTCCACAAGCTCTGGTTCTGTGTCTCCCTCCTCTAGACACTGCACCAGACCAAATCTGTTAAACAAAATGTAGCAGGTTGGGGAAACACTTACCCTACCATTTTACCCTGAAACTAATTTCCCAGGTCCAGGGTCAGTTACTCAAGAACCATTAAAAATTCTACCACTGAAACTTCCATATCAAGTTGACAAGTCAAACGATATTGACTATTGATATCATTACTCAGAGGGTACCTTCAGGATTGCTGTTGGTCTGGATTGATTGCTGGATGGATGGATGACGGATGGATTGGTTGATTGAGGTATGGTTGGATGGATGATGAATGATGGCTGGATGAATGGATTTCTTGATGGAGGGATAGATGGATGAATGGATGTGTGGATGGATGGATGGATGGATGGATGGATGAATGGATGTGTGGATGGATGGATGGAAAGATGTATGAATAGATGAATGGAAAGAGGAATGGATGGAGGTATGGATTGCTGGATGGATCCCAAACTTAGAAATCTCATAAAATTTGTCAAACTCAGTATTTCTGATCAACATTATGCTGACGATACCTGACTATATTTATCAGAATTGCAGATTTTGTTGTTCAAAGTCTTCATTATTTTCCACCATCAACAAATCACAAATCAACAACATATCAATAAAACACACTGTTGCACACTCAACTTCATTACCATGTACATCTTGTGGACGCTCAGATGACCTTGAGGTAGATAAAACATGATGAGATGTCCTCCAGGGTGTGACTTTTTGTGTGCTGGTGCATCAAACAAATAGAGCAGGTGCCCTTTTTATTATATTCGCCCCTGCTCCTCAAACCTCCTGAGTCCACCGGTGTCATGAACACAATCTGTCATGAACACACAGTAAAACACCAAATGTGGATTCATTTGGATTCTTGGTCCAACTTTAGCATAAAACTCCAGCGTTCAGCAGGTGATACATTATTTGTTTTTCCTTTCTTTATGGTTTGTTGGCAATAAAAAACATGGAAAAACACCAACCTTGTGTATTAACCTTTTTAAAATCCTCATATTCCACAGAAGACTTTTGCAGCTTGGATTTTTTTTTTCCTCCAGCAGCCTGACTTTACAGCCCGCAGAACCTTCCCTGCTGTGTTTTATGAGTTTTACAGGCTCGACGAGTTATGGCAACACACTTTAACAGCTAATCTGTAGCAAGATGCCCTGCAAGCCTGCACTGCTCTGCTTGCTCAACCACACGGAAAGTTATAGAGCACCATTATGATGCTCTATCAAGCTCCTCATATCGCTTGAAGGTCAAGGGCACTTTATATGAAAGATATGAAATCTGCCTGATATTATAAGGACTGAGACGGATAAAAGAGAGAGAGGGAGAGAGTCATTTCCCTCCTTAGGTTTCTGTAAAGAGACAATCTCACCTTTTCCTCTCATGCTGGGAGGTTTATGGGCGGCCCGGGAGCTGTAATTGGTGTCTGACGGGCCGAGCTTTGAGGCAGCAGGACCACAGGTGACGGTAATCTGCAGGATCTCATGGCACACAAAACATGTGGCGGCATATGTACTGCATTTATACTCACACACACACACACACACACACACACAACCAGGCCACATGTTCTGATGTGTTTATGGTGCCTTTGAGAGAAAAGAATAATGAGTTTTGTATTCTCACACGAGTAATAAAAGTCTCTCTCCTTCTCTTTTGTCTCAGACAGAAAGACACATTTATCGTATTTCAAGACTTTGGAGAGTTTCATTCGCTCAATTAACATTTGCAAGCAGACTGTGGTTAATTTTTAACTGGTTTTCTAGAACTGGAATATATATATATTACTCTTTAGAGGCTCCAATATTTGGTGATATTGGTATAATAAATATATCACACATGAAGCCTGGTGTACGTGTCTGACCTTCATGTATTCTCAACCTCCCTGAATAAGTGACCTTGGGAACAGAGGTGATTTCATCCAGGTCAACTTTTAGTGAATTATCCTTCATAACTATCAGAAAAACCGATGATCTAAAGCTAAACTCCTGCAGTGGAAATTAGACAACTGCAGTCACCTTAAACATCCATACCTGGCTAGCTGAAGCTCGCTAACATTCGGATAGCTTCATTATGATTGGCTCAGGGAAGTAATCACATCTAAGCATCACTCGGGGTGAGAATCGTTCAATATCTCACAATCAGAAGCGTCATGCCCATTCAAACTTGGGGAGCTGACCAAAAAGACAAGTTAGTATGTCGGACACAGACATACATTACTGACGCTGATAGCTAGCTAATGTTAGCGCGCTGATGCTACTGACGAGCAGGTACAGACACACCTCCTGCTGCATTAATGTACTAAAGAAGGTGGAGAGGGTGCACGTGAGAAAAATACCAGCTACCCACTGTTGGTGAAAATTTACTGAGGAAGAAATAAGCTACATTTTTAAAAATGGACTTTTGCACCCCAAAGCATCACTGAGTCCTTTAATACTTGTACTAATATGTCCGTACAGAGCCTGTTAAATAGTCAGAAGGATATCAGGTGTTAGGGTTTGAAATGCTCTAAATTAACGGGCAACACAGATTTCTCAAACTCTACGTTTGTTGGGTTGATCTGAGTTGTCTGGGATAATACTCGCATGCAGGATGGCTGAGTCTCTTTTGGAGTAAAACCAGGTCAGACAAAAGAAGAATAACTCACCAAGACAGGGAGGCTGAAGAAATGGGTCTCCTGACGGGGATTAAAGAGTTGATGGACAGCTCAAATGTGGCGAGATGCATAAAATGCATCGTTAAAAAAGGTCATAATGGCAGTGAGTTAGTGTGTGTGTGTGTGTAGTGGTGTACTGTGTGTGTGTGTAGGTGTGACAGAGGGAGGGGATGAGGTGAGATCTGGAGTGTGTGATGCAGTGCTATTTTGAGATATCGGTGTGAATCGCTGAAGAAAATCTGTGAAATGATGCAAGCCTAAACATTCTGTGTATTCACTGTTTATTGAATACGGGACTAATCTGCTGCACAATCAGTCTGACATCAACTTTCTGAAGCGTTAACATACAAAACCTGAATCTGAAAGTCTGTTTAAATCCATTCCATTTCAGAAGCCTGTCTTTAAAAATGTTTAAAACTGTCCAACTAAGCAGTGGTACCTGCTCGTTTCCACCTGGTGGTCACTGTTTGTGTCCAGCCGGCTGCTCCTGACCTCATCTCTGGCTCGGACTCAGACCCTGCAGCTAACAACAGATGTCCTTTTCTGTTTCCTCTTTCTCCTTTCTCCTTTCTCTATGCCGTCTGTTTTTCCCCCCTCCATCCATCCATCCTCTTTGTGCTGCCGTTTTATTTGCCCAGTGTGCACACAACATAAAATATTAAACACATATACAGTCAACCTGGAAACTCCATGAGCATCCTTTACACAGTAGCCTTTGTAGTTCAGACATGGTGACTGTTTAGAGGACTGTGACAAAGATGTTGGCATGACAACAAAGACTTGTGTCCTTATTTCTCCACCAGAGTGCAAACTGCTGGTTTTTGTTCTTGTTTGTTTTACAAGAGAATCCAACAGTTGCTGTTTTCACGGCGTCATTCAGCCAATTACTGATCAATCTTTCAGTGTATGATGTTCCTCTGCAATGTTAAAACCAACAAAAAGCATGCACTATTATTCATTTATTATCTTCTTGATTGTGGGCCAGTTTGGACTCATCTGTAGCATTTGTAAATACTACGCCCATGCAGGAAGAAGGATCTATATAGTCGCCCCGCGGTGGTGTTCGAGGGGTAATTGATGGATCCAGCAACACCCGATCCTTACTGAAGAGACCGGGGTTCAGCTGTCAGAGAAAGTTGTTATTTTCACAAACTCTGTGATTGCTTCTTAAGACTTAACTAAGTAGTTTTTATGCCTGAACAGATGTAGACAATTCAGTTAATCTCATATTAGAACCACAGACTGTATAAAACATGGATGTAGTCTCAGTGATGTCACCCATTGGTTTCTGAAGAAGTGTTTTGAACTCCAATGATGGCAGTCCCCGTATTGGAAATGATAATTGGACTCGAGGCTCTTTTTAAACCACGGGTCATACCTACACATTCACACACTGCTACCTGAATTGTAGGTAGAGTCTGCTATCCAGTCCATCAGTGTTAACTAATTCATTCATACACATTCACACACCGCCAACAAAGCAGCAGGAGCAACTTGGGGAAAAGTGTTTTGCCCAAGGACACACTGACACTTGGCTGCAGTAGCTGGGGATCAAGCCACAGCCGAACTACTGACTCTACCTTCCTTATAGTTCATCTCTGAACAGACAAAGAGGCGGAGCTGAGCTGGCGACAATGCGCCGAACTGTCAGTCAAACCAGCCTTGCACCTAATTATGCTAAATTTCTTGGTTTTTGCAGCCAGCCTTAAGTGGACACTGCAGTTTTGCACTTTCACATTGGCTTCATTTTCCAACATTGGAGGTTTCACTTTGTTAGAACAGAAGACAAACCAACCAACGCTTGATAACTTACCTCTGCAAAAGCTGTACATGTAAAAAAAAAAAAAAGTTGCACATTTTTCCAAAAGATATCACACATTTTTTTGGATGGGAATATTTCACAAATAACACTGCAAACAATGCATGCTGCTAGGTTGCAGTCCACACAAGACCAGCCAACGGTTGGCGCTCCCTTGGTAATTTAAGGGGTCATTTATCACTGCCGTCAAAGCTAACCACTCATTAGGTGTGTTGTTTTGTTCCTTTACTAAGTCCTGCATGTGGGTTACTCCACTACTCGACTCCCACTCTGCGCAAAGCTCAAACAAATAGTTATAAAATGTTGACGTCTGCTAAAAGGCCAGATTATGACCCCCGGTATCATGGTCAAGGTTATACGCTATGTGTGTCTTCTGTAAGAGGATTTGTGCCAAATTAACAATGTGACAGTTCTCTCTGATCCGCCGTCATGCAACTGCAACTCTGACGGTGTTTGGGTAATGAGCATTAACGTAAAACAATTACAATCTCCTTCAGCGGCACAGCGACATGTGCACCTATCAGACGGTGTCCTCGGTTGGCAGTGTCTGAACGACCTCATTGTGCTGGGGCTTGTTATCTGGCGGCTGAGAGCGGCTGATCCGTCCAGAGCCCGGCGTTGCGTTCAAGGCCTTCTGATTAAATTAGCCTCCCAACGAGCTCAGTGTGCACACTTTAAGTCCCGACTTTCTGACTAATCTCATTAGCTTCATTGTGGCTCGACCGCTCGTTCAACCTAAAGGGATTCCCCTCCAAGTCCACACTCAGGGCTCACACACAGACACACTTCCACAGAAAAATACACACATGGGATCAAATCGACAAAAACACGGGGGCTAAAGGACTTTTTTATTCTGTTAGTCAAAAAGTGGGAGAGGTCTTTGCTGCGGATCGCATCAAAAAAAGTGGATTGTGTGCATTGGAGAGATTCAAAGAGTGCGGATGTAACGGTTCAGCTCTTCTACATATCAGATAATTCCTCTGATCTGTGACCTCGGGGTCATGAATGCACCGTGGCGTCTCTGGTGTCACTTCAGGCGATTGTTTACAGCAGTGCTAAACTGACTATGGAAGTCTCAAAAGGCAATCTGTCGCCATGAAAACCATGAAGCTGTTCTATGACCCAAAGTATTAAAAGCTGGAGACCACATCTTTTAAGATGCCACACTAGAACATCGAATTTGTTAATTAATTATTTGCTGAGTCCAGTTTTGGACTAAAGTGATAATCATGATCTGGAGTAATCTGTGATCGGGGATAAGTAATCTCATATTAGGTGTCCTGTGGCTTCAGAGGCTGCCAAGGTAAACTGGTAGATTTGGTAGCCACACGTCAATCACAATTAGCCACGCTCTTAAGCATTTCCTGTTATTGTGGAAGGCATGAGATAGACTCAGGAAAAACATGGATGAGAGATCAAGTGGATACGTGGCAAAGTGCAGACAGTCAGAGTCAGACCAAAGCCGTCCGCTTCAAGGACTACAGCCTTTGAAACATGGGGTGCACGGTGTAACCTCTGGGCTCTCCGGCGCCTCCTTCTTATTGTACTTAAGATGAAGATAGAAAAACAAAGATTGTGCCATAAACTATTAAAGAAATGTTTATAAAGGAGTTAATAAATCAAGTGTGAAGTGGCCATGTTTTCTCATCTGGTTTCATACAAGATTGATTTTTGCAAACGATGGAGTCGCCCCCTGCTGGTCATTAGTGCGACTTTTGAAATCAAGACAACGTCCACTTTGAGAGACTAACTCAAAGTGAGACGAATTCCCTAAGTAGGCTACAGTGAAGATGTTTGGGTCTTATATGATTATGTTACGTCTGTAAGCTTGTAGTTATTTAACTGTTAACATTCAGTCGCTCAATCCAACCCGACAGCCACACTGTCACAACGTTTAACAGCTGTTTATCAATGGTGCACGTCTCAAAGGTGACATTTCCTCCTCCTCTTCAGTGTAAATAAGTCTCTGAGCTCCTCAAAACGTGTGTGAAGTTTCTTGTTCTAAATCCACTCTGATCCTGTATTTGATCATGTCTATAAACCCCTCTATTTCAGCCCTGCTCAGAACAGGCTGTTTCTGTGTCTGTACCTTTAAATATGTAAATATTTAGAAATATATGTCTGACCACGCCCCCTCTCTGGAAGGGCTTGGGTGTACTCAGTCTTTCTCGCTCCATGTCCTATTGTTTACGGTGAGAAGGCAGACTCAGAGGGCAGAACAAACACCTAGCTGTGGGAGTGTCACCCACCTGGGGGAGGGGCTACTGCCCTTTGTGATGTCATGAAGGGAAAATCTCCAAACGGCCTGTTTGAGCACACATTTTCTGAAAAGTGGAGCAGGCAGAAGACGGAGAGGATGAACTTTTCTCATCATTGGGGGATTTGTAGACAGACTAGAGACACATGTTAGAGTTAGAGGAACATGGTGAAGTGGATTTTGTCTTATGTTGCGCACCCCATGTGCAGAGACTATAGTCCTCCATGCAGCGGTACAGGCTTTGAATCTGACCTCTGACCTTTGCTCACCTACAACCCCTGTCCCTCTCCAATAAAAGCAAATGGTCCAAAAAAATAACCTAACTTGAAATGTATATATACAATACGATATGACACTATACACTTTAATGTCTTCTTGGGGAAATTAGTCTCGTTAAACTTTAAGTCCTGAATGTTGTCACTTCTTCCATTTCTTGTCGGAAGCTCTAGCAGAAATAGAGTCTGTAAATGTCACGTCCGTGGTACAAATCCGTAAACCAGATTTTAGGACTCGTTTCTGGTCGAAGCTTTCTTCTGATCTTCTGATCGCTCGCAAGTCACGGTTGGCAGTCACATCTTTTATGCAAATACCAGATGCTGTGTCTGACAATAGAACCCCATTTGCGTCAGTCTGTAAAACCAGTTTGTCCAAATCTGCCGGTGTGTCGCTCCGTCTCCATCCAGGCGATAACACCATTAAACATGTCCCTGTTGATCCAGATCCCTGCAGGACCATCGCCAGAGGTCAAAGCGAGGCGGGCAGCTTTAAGAGGAGAGGAGTTGGCAGGGAGCTGCAGCTTTTGGATGCCAGTGCAAAGCTGTAGGTGTTTGCGGTTTAAGCCAGGCAGCAGATCTTGGACGTCAATAAGAAACTTGAGGTGACGGGGTCACTGTTCTCAGGAAGCTCTCGCTTTCCTCATTTTATTCTCCCTTCACCTGTTCCAGACGAGCTGTATCCTCCGGGTGCCAGGACATGGTCACTGTTTTAGTTTCAATCTGCAGACAACATCAATGATTTATGAAAAGAGGAGCTGGCAAGCCCACACTATTTCTGTATTTATGTATTATTCAGGAAGAGCAGTGAAGGAATAGAAAGTGTGAAACTGAAGCATGAGCCAGTTTTCAGCCTGTAGGACACGAGCAGCGAGGCTCCTCCCCCCGTCCCAAAGGTGTTGTTCTGTTGTCTTACCGTGCACTTTGTTGGCTCCTATACACCGTCGATACTTCCCATTGACTCGAAAGTTGAAGAACTTTTCTATCGATCGGTGCCGAGGATTGAACTAGCCGGCCGCCGCGGAGTCTCTCAGGTAGTCGGCTTTCATCTCCGAGATCCACAGCGAGGCTGATTAATAAGTGATGAGGCAGCCGATGACTGCGGTCAGGCCTCCTTATCGAGATAATCCATATCTGATATTATATTCACACACACACACACACACACACACACACACTGCTCGGAGCTTCATGCTGTTTGATGGTAGATAATTGAGAAGTCAGCAGAGTGCACCACATCGCCTCCCACGACTGAACACCAACATGTGCAAAGTGAAGCACACGCTTGTCGGACATAAGATCTGCTAAATGTTGAGTGATTTGGATTTAAGTGATAATCTGAAGGTTGCTTTTCTCTCTCTCTCTTTTCTCAGGTTTAATGTAACACGGGATTTATGGGATGCGAGTGTTCAGCATCCTTTAACCATCAGATATCATTCAGTTTTTAATCCCCTCATGGCCCTGAACCCCAAAGTCTGTTTGGTTGACAAATATTAAACAGGACTCTAAAAGAAGTTTGTCCCCAGTTTAAAGTACAAAAAAAAGGAAACTCTGAAATGTGTAGAAATCTGCCTCAGACTGTATAAAACATGGACGTAGTCTCAGTGACGTCACAGTGTTTTGAAGCTCTACGATGGCGCTCACCATGTTGGGAATTTTGACTCCATCTATAATTCCAATCGATCCAGAAACAGTCAAAGAGGTGGAGCTAAAGTCTCCTGACAAACAGCTAAAACACGCCCACCTGTCTTGTCAGTCAACTCAGCCACACCCCTAATTATGCAAATGTATGCACACCTTAAAGGGATACTTCACCTGTTGAAACATGAATCTGTATTGAAATTGGGTCATATATGTAGAAATGTGAAATACATTTTGAAGTTGGCGCCTTCTTGACCAAATTCATGTTTACAGACTTGCTGTTTTCGATCTAACCCCGGTAAAGAAGTGAGCCATCTTCACGCTGAAAAACCCTGAAGTTACCTTGATGGCGCGTTCTGTTCTTCTGCAGCAGGGAGTACATCGTCTAGTTCGGCCTGTTTGGAAGTGATTTCTCTTCTTCACAGCATGCTGCGTGTGACGTCTTTGTTGTTGTTCTTGTTGTGCACGCGGGTCAGTTCAGCACCTTGGTCATAATCGGTGTTGGATCAAAAACCAATCGTTGCCTTGTAGTCCACCTGTAACAAGAATCGCTTTACTGAAACAGCAGATCAGATCACAGACGTGTTTGAGAAATGACGTCCGGATAGTGAAGAGGAAGTGATGAAGGAATGTGAGGATGACGGTGATGAAGAACCATATCACCATGACGATGACTTCTGAGTGATGATCTTCTCTGATGGTGATGAAGGCGATCATTGATCCTAAAAGATGATGTTCGCTAACAGGAAGAAGACGACGCTGAGGAGGAGGTGGGGGCGGGGAAAGACGGCGATGAAGAGCTGAAGGTGTAGATGATTGGCTGTGTTGTGTGAATGCTTAACGAGCTCTCATTATGTGTCATAATTGGCAGGCGCTCTGTTCACACAGAATGATTAATTACTCTAAATGAGGATTAGAAGTCTGCAATTACTCAGTGATAACACGACCAGCGAGTCCTGATTATTGAGGGTTAATTATCATGACCCGCCCGTACTACTGCTGTGTGTGTGTGTGTGTGTGTGTGTGTGTGTGTGTGTGTGTGTGTGTGTGTGTGTGTGTGTGTGTGTGTGTGTGTGTGTGTGTGTGTGTGTTGTAAACTGGGACTTTTCTCATTAGGGTCTTCAGCCCTGTTGTTCCTCAATGTCAATTAGGTGCATGTTCATTTTTTTTATTCAGATGTCATTTAGAAATGTCAAATCTTCAAATAATCTTAATGCCGCCCGTGACCGAGGTCCGCCTCTCCGCGCTCGCCTTTTATTGCTCTGATTCAATAAAAAAAACATCCCGCTCTCTCCGGGAGTTAAGAATCAAGTCTAATTATTAGAGCGGGAACCAAAATGTCTTTGTGTAATTAGTTTGATAAGTCGTGTCTGTTTTTGTGGAATTGAAAGATTTCTCACCTGCGGCAGGAGCTCTCCCCGGGAAGCTTTTGTTAAAAAACTGAGATAGTGTTTCTCATTAAAGGGAAATTACGCACGTTATCTACATTCATTTTGTCCATCCATCTGGGGCGGTGGTAGCTCAGTCTGTAAGGGCCGGAGGGTCGCCGGTTCAAGTCCTATTGCCGACCAAAATCTGGTCACTGGACTGCCAGCTGGAGAGGCGTCATGAGCGCTCCTGTGGTGCTGTTTAGCGAGGCGCTTGACCCCGAAGTGCGACACGATACAGCATGATATGACCATAAAAACACGACATAAAGTGACATGATGGGACACCAGACGGCGCGTTATGACACAAGGTGATACAACGTTACACGACGCCACAAGAAACGACTTGATTGTCATTTTTGTGACCAATCACAGCTCACCAAGCTGACATGTTTTCCATTTTTAGTTTGGTCCCTACAGTGGAAGAATAAATCACTGTGTGTGTGTGTGTGTGTGTGTGTGTGTGTGTGTGTGTGTGTGTGTGTGTGTGTGTGTGTGTGTGTGTGTGTGTGTGTGTGTGTGTGTGTGTGTGTGTGTATCTGTGTGTGTGTGTGTGTGTGTGTGTGTGTGTGTGTGTGTGTGTGTGTGTGTATCTGTGTGTGTGTGTGTGTGTGTGTGTGTGTGTGTGTGTGTGTGTGTGTGTGTGTGTATCTGTGTGTGTGTGTGTGTGTGTGTGTGTGTGTGTGTGTGTGTGTGTGTGTGTACATCTGTGTGTGTGTGTGTGTGTGTGTGTGTGTGTGTGTGTGTGTGTGTGTGTGTGTGTGTGTGTGTGTGTGTATCTGTGTGTGTGTGTGTGTGTGTGTGTGTGTGTGTGTGTGTGTGTGTGTGTGTTTGTGTGTGTACATCTGTGTGCGTGCAAAGAAACAGAAAATTATTTTTGCTCCACATTCTTTTTTGACGACATCATTAGGAGCCTGAACGACCTGGCAGAGAGGGACGGACTGGGTGAACCGCTGGACACACACACACACACACACACACACACACACACACACACACACACACACACACACACACACACACACACACACACACACACACACACACACACACACACACACACACAGTGATTTATTCTGAACAGACAGACGACGAGTTAGACACAGATGTTTGTTTTTGAAACAACTTTTCTGCAGCTTCTTTGTGTTTTTAAAATCAGTCTAGATTCCACCAGCTGGTGATCTAGACGTCAGCGCTCTTCTGGTCTGAGTCGACGTCTCCGGGTTTGAGACATTTCTTTAGCTCCTCCTAGAGTTTGTAAAAGTGGACAAAATAAGAGTTAAACTGCATTTATCTCTAAACGTTCACAGCTCACCCGGTTACACGGCCAAACAAAAACACAAATCCACATTCTCAGTCTCACAAACACTCTGACCTGTCGCACACATTCTGCAGCCTCCTTGAACCCGCTCGCCCTCTCTCTCTCTCTCTCTCTCTCTCTCTCTCTCTCTCTCTGCCCACATGTTCATGTTTTCACAGCAGCTGCTGACAAACTGACACGATCCTGGGAACTTTCCCCACATGGAAAACCTGCATTTTTTTTTTTGTTTTGTTTTTATTTTGGAGCTCTCAGCAGGGCGAGGTCACTCTAGGAAAAAGAGAGTGCACACGCTGTCCCCGTCAGCCGCTCTCTCTCTCTCATTCTTTGTGGTCGCACTTTTTTTTTCCCAGGCACGGCCTAACTGACGTACTGGCAACATTTAACACACACACACAAGAAATGGCACATCCCCACAAACCGTGTGTGTGTGTGTGTGTGTGTGTGTGTGTGTGTGTGTGTGTGTGTGTGTGTGTGTGTGTGTGTGTGTGTGTGTGTGTGTGTGTGTGTGTGTGTGTGTGTGTGTGTGTGTGTGTGAGAGAGAGGACTTGGCAGCAGTGATGTAAGTAAGAAAACTAACAGGTTATCTCTTCTCCACTGAGGAATATCTTTTTTTAATCTTTGCTAATCTTCTAACCCCGAGCGTCTTATCTGACAGTCTCTCCCGCTCGGCTCTTCCTATCGGAGTGTTGAGGGGCTGCGGGGGCCGCTTTCAGCCCTCCGTCCTCCCCTGAACCTGTTGAGTTACAGCCTTACCGTTCATCCTCTTTGGCCGCTTTGACCCGAGCGGACCTTCTGGGGCTTCTGCTGGATCGCTATGTTCTGCAACCTGTCTCACTAATACACCGAGCGACAGCCAATGAAAGCTAATCTCACACCACATCACACTTATCAACACAGTGAAACAGGTCAGCTGATGTGTGCCACTGCCCCATATTCCAATGCTAACACTCGAGGGACAGAGCAGCTCTATCAACACATCATGCACATCCTGAATCAACACGAGCAGCTTGGCTCGCTTGGTCTGTCGCCCTGTGCTTCAAAACATGATCATCTAGTTTCAGTTCTAGCGACTGTTTTGAACATGCAAAGCTGCAGCGTGAAGTTAGTCAAAATAAATGTGACACCTGGAACATAATCTGCAACAATACCTTCTCAATGCCAAATAAACCTAACCTCTAACTAATTGAGTATAAGATTAACCACAGAACTCATATCACACTTAAGAAAAAACATCAAATGGGACTTTCTGATACCAATAACTGCTCAGTATGCCCCCCTAACACCCTGGATGACACTGGCACTGCCCACCCATACAGCAATTCTGGAAACAAATCACAACTAAACTCTCTTTAATACTGAACTGCCGGGTTCCACTCTCCCCTTCACTATGCATCCTAGGAAACACTCTTTCAATCACACTTCCCAACAACCAAAAAAACACAATTCTCATTACACTCACTGTCGCCAAGAAAGCAATCCTCCTCAACTGGAAAAACAGAAAAAAACTAAACACCTCAGTATGGATAGACCTCTTTGTCGAACACATCACCATGGAAAAACTTACAGCAGCCATCCACAATAAAACACACCAATTTCTGACAACTTGGGAGCCAATCCTCACCTCACTACTTCCCGAACAACACAGTTCAAACCCCTGATATTCACTACCACAAATATAGACTCATACAAATACATACACACACACATAAAGACACACACACACATCCTTTTATTTTTATTTTATTCTTTTCCTTTCTGTATAACTATCACAACTTATTTGTGAATTTATTTTCCTCTTACTATCAAATTTAATCTTTTTTTTATTACTATTATTATTATTATTGTCCGTAGCCCAAACTTTATTATGAACTATTTATTGATTTATTTCCTCTTTCCCCCCTTATGTTCATATCATATTCATCATCATGAATTCTCATCACAGCCACTCTCATTTTCATGCATTTCTCATGCAAATTTTATTTATTTATTTTCTCTTTCTCTTTCTCCATCCAGATGATTGTCTGTTCTTCTTTGGTTGCCTTGTTTTATTCATTATTTATGTATTTTCTGTTTCTCTTATAATTACTACTGCTATCACCCCTTGCCAACAAACCTTTGCTGTTTTTTTTTGTTTCTTTTTACTATTGTTATCATAATTACTACTGTACACCCCTGTAACAATTGCTTCAAATATTGATACTATCTCTATTATTTACCATTATTTAACTCGTCTTGTATTGCTCTGCATCATCTAATAAAAAAAATAAAATAATAATAATAATAAATCAATAAATGTGCAAAATTTGCCCCAAGGGGCGCTGGTGGTGCAGTGGTGCAGTGGTGCAGTGGTGCAGTGGTTAGTGTGTGCGCCCCATGTACGGAGGCTGTAGTCCTCCAAGCGGGCGGCCCAGTTCTGAATCCAACCTGTGTCATTCCCCTCTCTCTTGCTCCCTGATTTCCAACTCTATCCATTCAAAAAAAATAATAATTCTCCAAATTTTATTAATACGGTGCAAAATATAAAAAACTTTGAGTTACCCAGAACTTCCAGACAACGTGTGCATTGCATGTCCGCTCTGCTCTGTTACAGCTCCGTGCTCCCTCGTCCAGAGCAGCACAGCCGGGACAGCTGGAGTTCCCTCTGTAAATTTGGATTACACTCGCGACCGCGTGAGATAATACGATGTATGTGGTTTAAAACCCTTATAAACGCACAAACAAACAAACAGACGGTCATTGTTCTGAAACGTCAAAAACCCGGGTCTTTTATTCTGAAAATAAACCGGATCTTTCTGTGTCTGACTTCCTGTTCCTGCTCGATCTGCTCTGTGGTAAAATCGATGCGTCGAGCTCCGGCTGCAGAGGACTTCCGGACTGACAGAGCTGACGGACCCAACATGCATCTGGTGGAATTTACACTTGTACAGTTAAGGTTGCATGACAAAACATGTACACACTAAACGTTTTGGGGTGTTGGACAGTATCGAAGAAGGTTGGTTATCTGCAGATCAAGTAGGTGCAGGGTGACTAAAAAAAGCAGCGAGAAAAAGAAGACATGCCCACTAACTCACTTCATATGCCCAAGTCATGTTTGCACCTGAGTTCTTCTTCAGGTGATTATTTTTAAATGTTATTTGACAAATAATCGTCTGCAGAAGAAGAAACGTTGGGCTGTGGTTTTAGTCCTTTTACAGAATGCAATTCCACAACAGCCCCAACTCTGACATCATCACACCTTTGCACTCACACTTAACACTTGTAACGGTGTAATATGATGGTGTCCCAGTGTGAGGTTTCAGGTCGTGGTACGGCGCTGCAGAAGCCCGAGAGGCACGGCAGGAAACACTCACCTTCAGAGCTTTGTGTCCATCTCCATTTGGATTATTTTTGGACTGCTGGCCTTGTGTTACATGGGACGATTTACTGCCAATAACCCCTCCCTGTACACACTTTGACACCCCGACTTTGACTGCATGAGTGAACTGTCAGCTACAGCGGGGCCTGCAGTCGTATTTTTTCAGCATTTGGCTATTTTTGGATATTTACCACAACTTCCAAACATTGTTCCCTCGTTAGGCAGCACATGTAATGCAAAAACAAAGTGAAGGCTCTTGCTACCTTTGCTGTTAACACTTTAGAACCACTCTTATCGACTCTTATCGATGCATCACCCACATCCTGGTTTTCAGCCTCGTCATGCGGTGGAAGCGAGGGGGTTAAGGTGGAGAAGTGAACCAGAGCCTAAGACGTGAAGCTTTGTCAGTATTTGTTCACACCTGCACTGAACAAGTCTGTGCTTCTGAATATCCCGAGCTGAAATGAACAAACACGACCGCCCTGATCAAATTTTAGACTCAGAGCGGTGTTAGCGCTCCGTGCTGTAATTCACTCAGCTGCGTCTGGAAATGTTCTGGCACGCTCTCCTGCGTCGACCGTGAGTGGATTTGTAGAAATTTTAAATCTGCATTCCTCAAAAAAAAACGTGTTGGAGTGAGAGCGGCTGCCTCCAGCATCAACCTGTCGTCTGTTTTTTTTTTTTTTTTTTGATCCGGTCTGAGCCGACCCCCTGAGCTCTGAGCTACCTGGTGTCAGTGTACGACGGGGGGGGGGAGCTTGATATGCAGCAGGCAGCTCTGTTCTCTGTGTGGCAGCTAACACTTTAGATTACTGCTAATTGCAACCAGAAGGGGCCAGCATGAATTTACACTCTTCATTTGTATGCAGGCCAGATCAAACTTTTAGTGACAGTCTGGATCCGGGGGCCACAGAGCTTTGTTGTAAGATCTAAGGCTGAAAAATGGAGAATTTTAGAGACTGAAGCTGCCTCATTACTCACTAACAGCAGGATGTATGCAGAGTCAGGACTCAGAGGTCTTAAATCAGGAAACACTGACAAAGCATCTCGCCGTGCAGTTCTCTCTAAAGAAGTAGCTGACCACATGGTACAAACTTACCTTTAAAACCGGGGACGACACAGTGAGAGACCGAGTCAAGACCAAGACATTTAGGGATCAAGACCGAGTCAAGACCGAGACATTTAGGGATCCAGACTGAGTCAAGACCGAGACATTTAGGGATCCAGACTGAGTCAAGACCAAGACATTTAGGGATCCAGACTGAGTCAAGACCAAGACATTTAGGGATCAAGACCGAGTCAAGACCAAGACATTTAGGGATCCAGACTGAGTCAAGACCAAGACATTTAGGGATCAAGACCGAGTCAAGACCGAGACATTTAGGGATCCAGACTGAGTCAAGACCGAGACATTTAGGGATCCAGACTGAGTCAAGACCAAGACATTTAGGGATCCAGACTGAGTCAAGACCAAGACATTTAGGGATCAAGACCGAGTCAAGACCAAGACATTTAGGGATCCAGACTGAGTCAATACCAAGACATTTAGGGATCAAGACCGAGTCAAGACCAAGACATTTAGGGATCAAGACCGAGTCAAGACCAAGACATTTAGGGATCCAGACTGAGTCAAGACCGAGACATTTAGGGATCCAGACCGAGTCAAGACCAAGACCATAAATATCAATATATATGGCCGATCAGTGATGGTCTTGACCGGTCTTGATTTAAAATCCAGAGTCCGCCCAGTATGAGACCGAGACAAGACCAAGTGAAAATGCTTAAGTTTCCGAGATGAGACAGAGACCCTCAAAACGTGGTCTCAAGGCCGGCCGACACTTTTCTGTCCTTTCAACAAAACTGAGTTTCTGAACGAGTTAGGAATTCATTTTCATTCCACGCCGTCTCTGACTCAGTGTGAATGTGCTTCTTTGTTGGCGCCGCTTGGCTCTGTTTTGGGATCGGGTTCAGACCCTCGTCGCTCAGGCCCGACGGGTAGAAAAGATCCTTTATTGTTGATGTCAAAACTCTTTCAGGCTGCCCTCTGGCTGACACCCACACACCAGCATGTCCTCTTTCACACCGACACCATGAATATGCAACATTTGTATTATTTATTGGAGCCAATTGTTCACGAGCTCGCTTTCTTTTTTACTTTAATTCTCTCTCCATTAAAAGAGGAAATCTGCCCCGAATGCTTCATCTGTCCCCCTCTCTATTTGCTCTAACACAGGACACACACACACACACACACACACACACACACACACACACACACACACACACACACACACCCTGACTGGTTGCCAGGTTGGTCATGAGGGCTCATGCGGGTGTGTGATTATCCCCAAACATCATCCTCTTCTTCTCTGAGCTCCATATTACCTGCGTCAACGGGGATTTCCTGGAATAATATCCCACCTCGTCATGACACACACACACACACACACACACACACACACACACACACACACACACACACACACACACACACACACACACACACACACACACACACACACACTCTCTAAATAGCACGTCGTCTCCCTCATTGTCTCCCTCTCTGTGGCACACAAACATTGTGACAGGACTTGTCGGAGTGTGTCATGTCACTGTGTCACCGCAGCGTTTGAACTTTTTTCTCTCTCTCTCGTCCACAGCTGCCGTCTCTGCAGGCTCACCGTGTACGCTGTAACGCCGACTTTTTTCACTTCAAAATTTTTTCCCCTTAAATTTTACATAAGGCCTCTAAAATGACCTGAATATAAGATGATTGTTACGCACGAACGCTAAAGGTCGTTTCCACTAAAGAGAGAGAGGGGTTCAAAAAGCTGAATCAACGGCTCCATAAAAACAGCTGTTACCTCAAACTTAAAGGAAAGAAACACGTTTTTAGAGAAGCACATTTGGTGCAAACGAAGATTTTTGGAGGACTTTTGATTGCTCAAAGTCACTTACACATTTAGAAATGCAATCAAAGGGAATGAACAAAATCAAAATGATCTCTTTTGCTTGAATATTCTTCGATAGTGTGTTTTATTTTAAATTGCAATTTAATTTCTTTACTAATTATTATTTTGTGTTTTGTTAAAAAAAAAATCAAAAAAATCGAAATTAGTCTAAAACAATCCACGGCATCAAAAGTCCAGACTATCTAATGGTTCCCAAAGTGAGGGTCTGGACCCTCTGGAGGGTCCTGAGCCACCAAGAGGGGGGTCCGAGATGCCTTTTTTTGGCTTTTTTGTGTCTTTAATGCAGAGACAGGACAGTGGATAGAGCTGGAAATCAGATATAGAGAGAGGGGAATGACATGGAACTTAATGATCTTGATTGACGTTTTATTGTTGTCATAATGCTGACACGTTTCCCAAATGAAAAGCCTCTGTCCTAAAGTTAGGTGTTGAGAGGTTGTGTTTCTTCAATGTGAGAACTTTTCTCATCTTATATTTTCATTTAACAGGAAGTAGATCATCAAATAGTGGATTAATTAATGAATGTATCGATAACGATGGACTCATAGCTTCAGCTCGACTATTATCTCAGAGGGTGAGTGTGTTTCTATTTTAATCCTCCTGCTGGATAGTGATTCTCATCACACACACACAAACACACACACACACACACACACACACACACACACACACACACACACACACACACACACACACACACACACACACACAACATTCCCAGTGCCACAGGCCTCTGCAGACCCGCCCCGAGGCCTCGCTCACTGCTGGATGTTGGAGTGTGAAACAGAAACATGAAATTATACCAGGGACGGAAAACTTTTAAGATGGTGACGGAAAACTTGAAGAGCAAGGCAGTGAACGTTGAGTCAGGGCAGATGGAACTGAAGGGTTCCTTAAAACAGTGACTGAAGGGTTCCTTAAAACAGTCACCGAATGGAACCTGAGCATCGACACTAAACAGCTGCTTCAAAAGATACTTAACTTTCTCTACGTTGTCGATCTGTTAAAGTAAACTGTCTCTAGTCCGTCTACAAACCCCCCAATGATGAGAAAAGTCCATCCTCTCCATCTTCTGCCTGCTCCATTTTTCAGAAAATGTGTGCTCAAACAGGCCGTTTGGAGATTTTCCCTTCATGACATCACAAAGGGCAGTAGCCCCTCCCCCAGGTGGGTGACACTCCCACAGCTAGGTGTTTGTTCTTCCCTCTAAGTCTGCCTTCTCACCGTAAACAATAGGACATGGAGCGAGAAAGACTGAGTACAGCCAAGCCCTTCCAGAGAGGGGGCGTGGTCAGACACAGCTCATTTACATATTTAAAGGTACAGACACAGAAACAGCCTGTTCTGAGCAGGACTGAAATAGAGGGGTTTATAGGCATGATCAAATACAGAATCAGAGTGGATTTAGAACAAGACACACAGGTCTGAGTGTCAGCAGGACAGCGAGCTCAGGATGAATGTTGTGCTGTGAGCTGAAGGAGGTGAGGTTTCATTCAGCGTGTAAGTGTGTGAAAAAAACATGTCCAGGAGAGACTGACTGCAAACACTGACCCCGAGTGATGACTGCTGCTTCAACGCTCGCTCACACACACACACACACACACACACACACACACACACACACACACACAGAAACCACAGGCAACACTCTCTGCAGAGGGATGTGCTGTAGCACGCAAGCAGGCAGAGATGTGCCACCTTCTATCTCTGAAAAATGTTTGGCCTGTCACACATACCCTCTTAGCACACACACATGCACACACATGCACACACATGCACACACACATACACACAAACACACACTATGGGCTCTGCAGTGTTGTTGCGTGACAGAGCTTGACATGTCTCAGCCCTCTCGCTAGAGTAGTTCACTCACTCCAGGAAAAGTGTTTGTGTGTGTGTGTGTGTGTGTGTGTGTGTGTGTGTGTGTGTGTGTGTTCAGTGAATAAAGGACCAGTTTGGAGTTGGTTATGCATCATAGATCCGATGCTCCCTGGAGAGGAGGAGTCTTTCTGCCTCACGCTTCTCTTCTTCTATCTTTAACTCCTCGTCCACGTCTCTCCTTCCCTCTCCCCTCCTCATCACCTCACACCTTCTTTCTCGCCTCCTTTTTCCTCCTTTTATCTCCCCCTCTTCTCCTCTTTCCTTCACCATACACCTTCATTTTTTCCTCTCTCCTACACCCTATCTCTTCCTCCACTGTTTCCTCCACCCTTATCCTTTTCATCAACCTTTCCTTCTTAGTCTTCTCTCCCGCTTGCCTTGCCTTATTCCCTCTTTCCTTATCTCATCCCCTTTCCCTCCTTCACTCATCAAATCATCTCTTTACCCTTCCTTCCTGTCTTTTTCCTGTTCTTGCCTCCCATCTTTTCCTAGGTTCCTTCTTTCCTTACATTTCTAATCCCTCTTTTTTGTCTCTGCCTTGCATATCTTTTCCTCTCTCCTACCCTCTCCTCTTTTCATTTCTCTCTCTTTTCTTGTTTCCTGACTTCCTTTTGCCTTTTGTCATCTTCTCCCATCTCCTCCCTTTCTTCCTATCCCTCCTCTTCTGTCCTCCTTTCCTCCGTCCTCTCTTCTCCTCTCTCCATCTCTTATGATGGATGGCCCTCAGGGGCCCCGGTGGTCTTGACAGCTCTGAGATCTCCCGTTGGCCCACAGGAGCCTGGTAGGAGTGTTTGAGAGAGACCGGGACATGCGAAACAGTGTGTGTGTGTATGTGTGTGTGTGTGTGTGTGTGTGTGTGTGGTGTGTGTGTGTGTGTGTGTGTGTGTGTGTGTGTGTGTGTGTGTGTATGTTTGTGTGTGTGTGTGTGTGTGTGTGTGTGTGAGGCTACAAGCTTATTAAAAAAAAGTCTTGAGAGCACTTCAGCACATGTGTTTTTCTTCTCTGGAGTTGTTCTCTCCAGCAGAGATTGAGCTTCATTCGTGTGTGTGTGTGTGTGTGAGTGTGTGTGTGTGTGTCGGTGTGTTAAAAGCAACACACACACACACACACACACACACACACACACACACACACAGGCAGTTGGTTTGCGTGCCCACTCCGTCTCCCGTCTCTCACGCTACCTCTCCCCCGTGGTCGTCCTCTCTCTCTCTCTCTCTCTCTCTCTCTCTCTCTCTCTCTCTCTCTCTCTCTCTCTCTCTCTCTGTCAGGTGGAGGAGGTGGAGGAGGTGGCGAGCGGCGGGATTGCTCCTGACACGGCTCTTTGCGTGACACAGGATGTAGATTGATCGTCTCAGGCTGCGTGCACAGCAGCGTAAACAGCGAGTAAACAACGAGACGAGGAGATCGGTCGATGAATCCCGGCCGAACATTTCCTAGAAACTCTCTCTCCCTTTTTCTTTCTTTGAGTTTCTCTCTCTAGCTGGACTGCAGGATTAAAGACTTTTCTGTGTGAAATAAATGTAATCAGACGACTTCACATATCGGAGGCCGTCAGGAGCTGAATTTAAATTTAAATTTTCAGGACTAGAGATGAAAATAAAAACACAAAATCTATTCTCAACTTTAGCTCCAGTTAAAATCCTGTTAAAAAAAATAACAGCCAATCTCTCTGATTGGCTGTTTGGAGGTTTCATTTCTCTCCAGCTCTCCTCTCAGGTTCAGTAAAGCCCCTTGAGCATATCGCTGTAGTCTCCATGCTTTCACCCATTAGTGCGGTTTCTCCTTATTTGTCTCCTCCTCTTCTTTTCTTTTTCCACTAAAAGACCAAGAGCTGACAACGCCAACGCCATTTTCAACTTTTTATCACCCATTAGTAGACGACCTATAATACGAGTGGTGAGCGACAGCGGTGTGAAAATGTCTTCTGGAGCTACTGCCCCCTGCTGGCATGGAGAGTTATTTCCTCTCACTCATGCGGCCGTCGGCTGTAGTCTCTGCGGTGTGTTCAAGTTGAAACTTTTTGGCCCAGACAAACGACGACCTGACTAGTTCTTTGCTTGTTGTGTCAGGGCCTTTAGACCTCAACCCAGGATCCTGATCTCCATATAGGATCCAGTTCCTGCTGGTGTGTGTATTTCACACTTTCCTCTGTCCTGTCTGTGAGTCTACCACATGCACAGGAGGCGTTCACTGCACAGCTCTCCCTCTCTGGAGAATAGAGACCAAGAGTGGGAATTCTGCACTTTCACCACATCTCCTCTTGCACGCACAGAAGCCTCCTACAGGTTTAATGCATCACACACACACTCACACACACACACACACTCAAACACACAATTACTTGAATTAATAAACCCGCCTCTCTCTCTTTGTGGACTTGTGTTCCTCTCTGGATCTCTCCGCTCTAATGCACTTTAACCTAAGCTCGGTTTCATAACGTGGCCTAAGCTCCTGCAGCGCTACACGTCCTCCTGCTTTTTTTCGTGCACTCTCATGCACTTTACATTACTAAAAGCATCGGCTAAATAGGATTCAGCGTGTCTGCCGTGTTTCTGCCCCTATAAGCTGTGCAGGCTTTCAGCTGTGTCAGCTGTCTGTGTACCCTGTGTGTGTGTGTGTGTGTGAGAGAGTGTAAGCGGAGGCAGAGCGAGAGGCAGAGATCAGTGTGGGTCAGTGGGTAGGGCTTAGTGTTGCTGTATGGTTTTTAGATGCAGCAGAGGGATGCTGGGATGTCATGCTAAGCTGATTAAATGTTCACACTTGGGGTCAAGTCAAGCAGCCACTCAGTGTCCCCAACTGAACCGCTGCCAGCACTTAAAGCTGTCTGTGGCATGAGTGCATATAGCATGACAGCATGCCGGTGAGTCAGGAAAAATGTTTTTCTATTAATATGTAGTCGCTAAATTGTTTTTTCCCCCGGAGCGCTCGCCATGCTGTTTGTCATTCTTTGCATTCCCGAGTAAATACAGATGATGGATGTATAGAGTGAAATATTAAAGGAAAGGCCTCCAGTGCTCCTTTATGTCCACGTCTCTGAAATCGTACTGTGTAGACAAACTGACTTTTTCCACAGGAGATTTTTCCTCACGTAGCGTTCTGAAGCTGCAGGTTGGTTTGAGGACGCTTCCTGGCAGCAACACTCACCGTCAGCGTCTTGATGCTGGCTGACGTGTTTGAGGTGTCAGAAATGATCACCGGTCTGTTTCTCGCCACTGACGCACAAAAAGAAAAAGAACATTGGCATTTAATGTGTTAATATGACATGCTGGCACCACGGGAACAATGCCAAGGCACAGTGCTCATGAGGGAAAGATGGACTCCTTCTTATGACGGGTGTAACTGCCAATTTCCGAGTACCTCAGACGAGGCATGCTCCTGTTTCCACAGCTAGCGCCATCACAACAAAGGATTCTGATCGGCAATTATTCCACATTAAACAGTCACGCACATCAATTCCTCAGGTGCTGAGGCGTAAAAAAAACAAACAACTGGATATAACCGGGCTCGAAACGTTGTTTTTTTTAATGCATTAAGGAAATAAATAAATACATCTTTGGGAGCCACAGTGTTGTGAGTGGGTAACTTTTCCACTTTAAAGGTCACATATCCTCCTCCTCCTCTTCTTCAGTTTAAATAATTCTCAGAGCTCCTCAAAACATCTGTGTGAAGTTTCTTGTTCTAAATCCACTCTGATCCTGTATTTGATCATGTCTATAAACCCCTCTATTTCAGCCCTGCTCAGAACAGGCTGTTTCTGTGTCTGTACCTTTAAATATGTAAATGAGCTGTGTCTGACCACGCCCCCTCTCTGGAAGGGCTTGGCTGTACTCGGTGCTTTCTCGCTCCATGTCCTATTGTTTACGATGCGAAGGCAGACTCAGAGGGCAGAACAAACACCTAGCTGTGGGAGTGTCACCCACCTGGGGGAGGGGCTACTGCCCTGAAACTTAGGAAACAGAAGGTTGCAAGACAAGACGTCAAGCTGACTCTGTGTTGCTGTTGATGTTTCAAACTGGTTTCACTATTGCCCAGCGAGTCTGTTTCATGATCTGTTTCAAGGCTCAATGCGAAAGCAACAATCTGAAAGGACCAAATGTGCAGAGCTTCATGACAATATTTCACTTTAAAAAGCAGATGAATGTGCTTTATTTGTCGTTTGATCATCTGTCAGATGTGTAAATTATACGTTTTGTGCAGAAAAGTCTGAATTAGTAACCAGAGTGTGTATCTCCCACTAAGCACTCCAATATTGGATCTTAAAGGTTAGACGGGAGGAGATATTGCAGTGCATAAGCAGCATTGTGCTGAGACAGGATACACTGCACACACACACACACACACACACACACACACACACACACACACACACACACACACACACACACACTCAGTAAGAGCCATCCAGTCACAAGCTGCTGGTTATGATGGAATGAGGAGATGAGAAAATGGATCGATGAGTTGTGATGAAAAACCATCAATAAAGTTTAATCCTGTAAGAGCTGAAGCACCTCCCTGCTTCTAAGCAGCCGTCACTCACACACTCTGGCTTCATGCATCGCCGCCATCCCTGCACTCTTCTGCATTCTTCTGCATTGTTCCTGTCATCACATTAATGTGAAACCGGTCCGTCTGGTCCTGCTGCTGCTGCTCCCTCCTCGCATGTCACATCTCAGAGCATTTTATGATCTTGTCCTGGTTTTGCTGTTTGGTTTGACGCCCTTTTAGCCAACAGAGTCTCAATGTGTATGTTTGGTAAGGTTATAGAAGTGTATTCACTTTGTGTTGAGGTCACTGTCAGGATAATCCAAGTGTGTGCACAAAAGTCTGCATGATAACCCTGAAAAGGTCCCAATCTTTGGAACTGCAGGGCAATGCTTGAACTTCATTGAACGGCTTCATTGGGACAGGAAGTGAGCCAGGATTCTTGGATTGTAGGAATCATGGCGGCTAAAGGAGAAACTAAAGAGACAGTTTTATTAATGATCAGCCCATGATGTGTGAGGGTCATAGTCTGTTCAGTTTAGAGGACTTCTTGTGCTCATTAGTGCCTGTTAAAGGTTGCAAAACTATTTAAGTCATTAGCCTTTTTCTTCAAAAACGTTTATTGAGTTTCATGGTCACAAATGCACTTTCTCTGTTTGACCTGGTTTTAGAACAAAATGACTAAAGTCTGGCTCACTCTGCAGGATAATCGGACAGATTTAAGCTCCGATTCTTCCTTCTTCCCAGCAATCTCAGGGTCTCTCCCGACTCGAGGCTGCTCGGACCCGATTCTCTGCTCAGATTATCTTGTGGTGTGAGCGGTCCAAAGATCTAATCTTAACTTATTTCAAACATGTTTGATATTTAGAATTTAAAAATCTTAACGATTACGTCATGAAAAGGGTCCAGCAGAAGTTGTGTGTGACTACAATATAATCACCAGAGACAAGGGAGGACTGTAGTCATGGCGACCAGAGGTTTCTGTACAGATCATCAGTGCAGCACTTTTCTGAAACTTGTCTCCATATATCTACGATTATATCAACTTTCCTCTATCTTACAACAACTTCCACTTCCTTCTCTTTCACCAACTGTCGTCCTTTGTTGTTTTTCAAATGAAACTTTATTAACAATTGTCAACGATATTTGATATTTGAACAACTATTGTAGTGTTTTGCATCCATTCAACTGAAGGTGCAGAAAATTAAAATGAGGATGCAATGCATGCTTTTGCACCCTCATGGAACTGACAACAACACAGCCAGCGGGACTCGAGCTTCTCCCTCATTGAAGACAGTCATGACTCAGAGACACATTTACACAGGACAGACTTGATCTCTGATTCATTTATGTGGAACATGTCGCACATTCTTCCTTTAAGTTGATCTGACATGAGCCATGAACAACCCAACCACAGTATCCTGAACAGGTTCTTTACGTCTTTGGAAATGAAACTTAAAGCCTCACATGTCACAGATGTCGTGCACTGTTTCCCTTCCTGTTTAACCCAGAGATAAGCACATATTTAAACACTTGTGCGTGCATATGGTGTTCCTGCATCACTTGTGCACACACTGTCTCACAGCTTTGTGTGGTGTCCCGGCTTCACCTTCTTAAAAATAACCCAGCAGCACTTTCATCTGCTGATCTGCAGCCAGCTCCACTGACCCGCAGAATTAGGATGTATAGAACACACATGCTTCCTGCTTCATCACAGTAATCTGCGTTGCCACAGATGGCTGCCGTTAAAGCTCGCCATCTTTGTCTTGGAAGTGGGTTTTTTATTTCGCACATGAGCGGTCCGGGGGTTCTAAAGACAGCGTTGATGTGTGGGATGAAACCCTCACTGGACGGCGATCGATGAGCTCTTCCACAGCGGATTATTTTTCTGCTGCAAGTCTGATGGCTGAATCTTGGTTTCAGTGATCCTCGATTAAAAAAAGAAACTTCAATAGATTGTTTTTATATCATTATCAAATCGATCAAGTTATAACTGGCTGATACATTTAAAAAATCAAAATGGCTTTAATTTTTAAATAGATTTTTTCAGTTTGACGGATCACAGATTTGATTATCAGTGTTGGAAAGTAAAGTTAACTGTGCATACATCAATCAATATATGATCCAAGTTGACCCTCAACTGGGGGGGTCATCCATGATCACACCTCAACGCAGGCATAGTCCTACAGATACCTCTGCATCCACATAGATAATAGTGCTTTCACACTTTCAGAAAATCCACTGAAAAACTGATCCATCGACATCCCAGCCTCCTGGATATTTTCAACAAATCATAATCAGACAGGCACAAAAAAATCATCCCAGACTCATCTCATGTTCTCCACCCGGAGAACCAGGTCCTCCCCTCAGGCCGATGATACAAGGTCCCCTTAGGCAGGAACGATCATGTTAAAGTCTTAATCTGTGATTTTTCACACTTAAATGTAGAAATCAAGTATCTCCTCTGAAAATAACTCTGTGAGTCATGACTGTCTACAATGGGTGCAACACCCGAGTCCCACTGTCTGTGATGTTTTCAGAGTTTTCAGAGTCCTATCTTCACTTTGTTTACATCGCCAGGACGGCCGGCTGACTCCTCCCCTCGTGTATAAAAGTTGTTTAATTGAGGGACTAGAGAAAAGAAGAATAACATACTGTACTCACTGCTTAACTGTGTTTCTAGATCACGCTCATTTCAGGTAAATTTACATGCAGTGTGAAGATACCAGCATAATAAAGATCGCTAGCATTAGCATGCTAACACAACAATGCAGCGCAAGTTGTTTTGGTTTCATGCTGGTGCTCAAGGGCGACATCTGCTGGATCAAAAAATCACATATAAAGCCTTTAAAGATTCCTATGTCCCCTTGAATACTCAAAGACTCTTAACAAAGTACAACAGAGGTCTTTAGGTTTGTGTAAGCAGACATGAGAGTGTGGGTGGGAGTGTGTCGGTGGAGGAGCTCAGACAGGTGATGGAGGGCTTTGTAGGAGATGATGAGGAGTTTGAAGTGGATACGCTGGTGGATGTGACCCCCGTCCTTCCCCGTCCGGTGATGTTGTCATGGAGTGTGTGAGAAGACAAGCAGCAGAGTTCTGGATATATTGTAGTTTCTTGAGTGTTTTGGATGATGAACCGTCGATGAGACTGTTGCAGTAGTCCACTCTGGAAGGGATGAATGGGAGGGTGAGGGTCTCAGCAGATGAGAAAGGACACGGATGGACAGAGGCGGGTGATGTTTCTGGGATGGAAAAAGGCCGGAAGAATGGATTAACTGATGTTGACATTATTCTGTAGGTGGGCCCTATACCTTCAGAGCGTCTCCATCCATCCAGTGTTTTACAAATCCAGTGGAAGTTATTTTTCATGCTTGTTTTATCTTCTTTGGTGTCATACATGAACTCAACAACACCTCCGTTTCTCAACATTTTTCATTTCTCAGCTCCATGAATATAAAAGAGTGAAAAAGCATATTCAATTGAATCACTACATGTCTTTTTTTTTTGTCATATCCTTGAGCTAGAAAAACATATTAGTGGAATGCCACTCCTTCAGGTGAATGTGATAACTTGGTCCATTGTGTTAAAGACACTCGGGATAGTACTCTTTGGAGTACTAGAGCTTTTTCTTTGTCATGAAACATGAACAAAAAAAATGTAAAATATATAAAAGAGAAAAATGTTGCTTTGTCTCTCTGAGGATGATTTGTTGTTCCTGTTTGGACATCATGTTGATGGAAAGTGGACGCTATTGTGCATTTCTTTGTCCGACTTCCTGTCTGGGTCGTTGTCGCTGTCCAGTTTGACGCGTGCCTGCAGCGCGCTCCGTCTAAACATAGACTTGCAACGTATTTGAAAGGGAGCAGTTACTGCCCTTTATCTCTATTTCAGCCCTGCTCAGAACAGGCTGTTTCTGTGTCCTGTACCTTTAAATATGTAAATGAGCTGTGTCTGACCACGCCCCCTCTCTGGAAAGGCTTGGGTGTACTTGGTCTTTCTCTCTCCATGTCCTATTGTTTACGGTGAGAAGGCAGACTCAGAGGGCAGAACAAACACCTAGCTGTGGGAGTGTCACCCACCTGGGGGAGGGGTTACTGCCCTTTGTGATGTCATGAAGGGAAAATCTCCAAACGGTCTGTTTGAGCACACATTTTCTGAAAAGTGGAGCAGGCAGAAGACGGAGAGGATGGACTTTTCTGATAATGAGGGGGTTTGTAGACAGACTAGAGACACAATTTACAGAATATGTAACCTTTAAATGTCTAAAAAAAACCTTTGTTTATAAGAAAAAAGAAGCTGGGGATGAGACCAATGTTTGTTAGTTCACGTGCCGGCTTCAGAATGTCTCCCTTCCTTATTTCCTTTCCTGCACTTTTCCTTTTCTCCCCTCCTTCAAACGTTCCTTTCCACCCTGCTTCATGCCTTGGTCTTTCTTCCTTTCTTTCCTTGTTCCCTTGTTAAGGTTGACAACTTCACAACCCTCACTGAAGACTTTATGATTCAACTGACAGTTCAGTTTGTACTCAGTTTTCTGCTGTTTT
The DNA here is from genome assembly GCF_963930695.1 of Labrus bergylta. Classification (NCBI taxonomy): domain Eukaryota; kingdom Metazoa; phylum Chordata; class Actinopteri; order Labriformes; family Labridae; genus Labrus; species Labrus bergylta. The sequence goes on from NC_089200.1 coordinate 2,250,333, forward strand.
TTTTTTGGGGGGGGGGGGATAATGTTCTGTGGTCGTGAGCGTGCAGCATGAGGCAGACGGGTAATGACTTTCTCTAATAGGGCTTAGTTCAGCTGTCCGCATAATGCCGTCTGGCCTTCATCTAATCTGAGCTCCGCTGTCTGACTCGGCACACTCTGTCCCCGGTCAACGAGGGGTTAACCTACAAAGAGGAAAAAGGGGGAAGGAAACGAGGGGCGCAAGGAGGGGGTGGACAGAGAAGGTAAGGAGATGTGGTGAAAATGGAGAGACGAGGAAAGGGTCGTGTCAGTCATCCAGACGGACAGATAGCATCGAGGCACAGATGAGTGATGTGGATGAAGAGGCCGCAGTTAATGAGCGTTCAGCATCGACCCTGAGCGGAGGTAATGATGCTCCCATACACGCACAGCTCAAATTAGCCGTGGAGGAGAGGAGAGCAAGGAAGGAAGGAATGAAGGCGGTATAAAAAAGGAAAGAGGGACTAACAGGAGGGTCAAGGCAAACAAACAGCGCGTACAGAAGAGTGTGACATTGATGTTGAACTCTGACCCCGCGAAGGTAATGATACTGCCAGTCGGGCCACCGCTGCAAATTAAAGGAGCAAATTAAAGGGCAGGAAAGGACAGAAACAGAGGAAGGGAGAGGGCAGGAGAGGACACAGGAGATGAGCAAGTAGATAAGGAAAGGAAATAAGGGGAAAGCGAAGGAAATGAGAGGAAAGGTGGAAGGAAGAGGAAACTAAAATGTAAAAGAAAGGAGATAAGAGGACAGAAGATTCAAATAAAATAAAATAATCTATTAGAGAAACAAGATGAAGGAACCAGGGGAGATGAAAGGGAACGAGGATTAGGAAAGGAAAGAGAGGAAACAAAGTGAGGATAAGGTTATTAGGAAAAGGGAAGAGAAGGATGTGGAAGGACTTGTGAAGAAGGTAAAGGAAGAGTGGACATTGAGGGATAGGAAAGACAAGTTAGAGACGGAGGATGTCCGACGGTTGTTAAGGGAAGGAAAAGACAGGACAGGAAATGAAAGGAAAGAAAAGGGCAGGGAAGGAAAGGAAAGGAAAGGAAAGGAAAGGAAAGGAAAGGAAAAGACAGGAAATGAAAAGAAAGGAATGGGCAGGACAGGGAAGGAAAGGAAAGGAAAGGAAAGGAAAGGAAAGGAAAAGACAGGACAGGAAATGAAAGGAAAGAAAAGGGCAGGGAAGGAAAGGAAAGGAAAGGAAAGGAAAGGAAAGGAAAGGAAAGGAAAGGAAAAGACAGGAAATGAAAAGAAAGGAATGGGCAGGACAGGGAAGGAAAGGAAAGGAAAGGAAAGGAAAGGAAAGGAAAGGAAAAGACAGGAAATGAAAAGAAAGGAAAGGGCAGGACAGGGAAGGAAAGGAAAGGAAAGGAAATGAAAGGAAAGGAAAGGAAAAGACTGGAAAGGAAATGAAAGGAAGTAAAAGGAAATGAAAGGAAAAGACAGGAAAGGAAAAGAAAGGAAAGGAAATTAAAGGGAAGGAAAGGAAAGGAAAAGACAGGGAAGGAAAGGAAATGAAATGAAAGGAAAGGAAAGGAAAGGAAAGGAAAGGAAAAGACCGGAAATGAAAGGAAAGGAAAAGACAATGAAGGAAAGGAAATGAAAGGAAAGGAAAGGAAAGGAAAGGAAAGGAAAGGAAAGGAAAGGAAAAGACAGGAAAGGAAATGAAAGGAAAGGAAAGGAAAGGAAATGAAAGGAAAAGACAGGAAAGGAAATGAAAGGAAAGGGCAGGGAAGGAAAGGAGGCGAAGCAGGAAAGGTACTGGCTTCTGTTTGACTTTCTTGACCACTGATTTTTTATGACGGACACTGTACCCTCTGTGGGGCCCCCAGTTTGACCCCTGTCCCATAAGAGAGGCAGATTCCAGAAAAAAAAGGACTAAAAGAAGAACCTGACGGGACAGCGTTAAAGAAACGACAGCATAGGAAAGGAGAGACGGTAGAATACAGAAAAGAAGTGCATAGGGAAAAAGAAAAGTAAAGAAGGGGGTAGGAGACGAAAGCTAAAAATAATAGAAGAGAAAACAAAACAGAGGAGAAGATGAAGTGAGTGACCTCAGACTCCATGAGACTCAGGAGTAAAGGGGGGGGGGGGGGGGGTGAAGGAGACGCAGAAATGAGCGAGTGTGATCTCCGTGATGATGAGGTTGAACTGTAACCTCTGCGTAAGGTAACGACACCGCGAGGCCTCGGCTAACGGATTAGCCACAGTGCTAACTAGCGGAGTGTGAGCCACGGGGGAGCCATCGGCTGAGGACCGCATGAATCTTCAGATGGAGGGCTGGACCCGGGCTGGTTGGGGGGGGGGGGGGCGGGTTCTTAGATTGATGGACCCTTATCTCAGGTGATGGTGACCCACGGTCCCCAACAGGACGGTTAAGGCCTCACCCTAATGATAATGATCGTGTGTGTGTGTGTGTGTGTGTGTGTGTGTGTGTGTGTGTGTGTGTGTGTGTGTGTGTGTATGTGTGTGTGTGTGTGTGTGTGTGTGTGTGTGTCTTTGGCAGATGAGGTACTCGTTGTGTTTCCTGAAAAATTATATAAGCAGCACGGGAGAGATATCCACCAGCGAGAAATCAATGTCTCATTTACATCAGAGCACATGAGCCTGTGACACACATACCATTTAAATTCTGTGTGTGTGTGTGTGTGTGTGTGTGTGTGTGTGTGTGTGTGTGTGTGTGTGTGTGTGTGTGTGTGTGTGTGTGTGTGTGTGTGTGTGTGTGTGTGTGTGTGTGTGTGTGTGTATCAGTTCCACCATATGCCGGGTGCCTTAAGGATTAAAACCCAACACTACTGAAGTTAGGGTTTGTGACTGGGTCTCTTTTTTCTTAACAAAGGTCAACAAAAGAAACCAACATTAGCACACAGCTTCATGGTCACAACAAACAATAAACAACACCACATGTGGGAGACGTGGTTATCGTGATATCATATCAACCTTTGAAACGACTACTTGAAGGTGGAGGATTTAGAGATTGTTGCTTTAAGAGTTGGCATCGTCCAGTGGATTGTGAACTCACCTTGAAGCCTTAAAGTCAGGGTTGGTAATTTGTGAAAACTAGCATCACTTTGAAAGTAGCATTCCCTCTGTGCTCCGTCTACACACTCTGTTTGTCAGATATGAGAGCAGTTATCAGGTCAACAGGTGTTGCAGTGATGGAAGCGGGTAAGAGAAGTGGTTCAGATAGAAGTGATTGTACCCGACCTAAAAAGCCTCTGCATGTTTCTAATAAGCTCCACGAGCAGAAACGTGCTCAAACTAGGATCAATATTGGAGATGCTTTTGAAAAATGGAGAGAGGTTAGAACACAGAAAGGTTTACAGACCCATGCAGAGCTGGATAAACACTGAAGCTTCAGAGTCCACCACATGGTGACCTGAGTGAGCATCCACTCTAGAGAGGAG
>NC_089200.1:2261260-2281260 GCF_963930695.1 Labrus bergylta
AACAACAACACAGCTAAATATAAAACCAAATAAAACCAGCTTAAAATCAGTCAAGAGCCCGGACCAGAATGGAAATTCAATTAAAGTGCAAAGTGGAGGTGTGCAAATGTGCAATTCAAGTGCAAAAAGAGCAACAAATAGCTAATTGTTGTTTAACATATTGATTGCACTTAGTAAAAATGAGACCTGGAGTCTTTTAGTCTTCCTCACGGGAGTTCTAAAAAGACGACCTGAGGGTCAAAGGTCAAACTTACTGTGAAGTGGGTGATGTGGGATCACCAGTATGGCCCTAGCTTTCCTCAGGAGCCGTCCTCAATCAGACTGACCTCTGGGGTCTCTGGAGACAACATCTTCATTGCCTCCATCTTTTAAGTTATTTGATATGAAATGTTGGTTTTTGTTTTTTATAGATTATGCAAAAGTCTTTTTTTCTGATAACATCCTGCAGAGATCTGCAGAAAGGAAGTTGTCATTGCGATTATCTTAAAGCTTCTGTGATTAGTTTTAATATGAATGCCTTCTTATGAACTTCTTATACTAAGCAATAAGTAAAGTGTCTCGAGATAACACTTGTTATGAGTTGACGCTATACAAATAAAAATTGATTGGCGCTGTTGAAAATAGAAAACAATGAAATCACTCTCGAAGTCTTTAACTCAACATAAAGAAGAAAACCTCAAGAGACTTCTTTTAGAAAAGGCTTAAAAACACACAGTATGTAAACTTCACCACCAGGGGGCTCTCACTCAAAACAAAAACAAAAGATGGCGTCGCCATGCTCCACCCCCACACCCCTATGAAAACTACCTCAGAGTTGACCGTTGTCATGACGACCGGGCGAAACCGACCTAATGTAGAGAATATGTTTACAGACGAGCTGATGTATCAGAGTATAATTTACATGAAGTTTTTATCACAGCAGCTTTCAGGAGCAGCTCACGCTTCCTTTGATGTAACATCCTGTGTTACCACGGCAACGATAAACATGTCGTCATCCAATATGGCGGCTCACGTCCCGTTACAACTCTAAACTTACAGATTTCTCTGGCTTTGATAACTGTTGGAAATATTTGAGGTGATGTCCATTTTTAAATAAATACAATTTTAGATATTGTTTAGCCTAAATGAGGACATGGTGCTTTCACATGGAACCATACTCACAGATTTGAGGACTTGAAGCCAAACTGATGCCACGGCGGAGTGAAATCTCTGATGTCCTAATTTAGGATTCTGCAGGCAGACAGAAGTAGGACAGAGCGTGCTCCATGAAGTGTGTTTTGGCACGCGTGCATAAGTGAGTGAATGTATGTATGAAGCGGGTCGCCGTCAGCAGCCAGTGGAGGGTTTTCCCAGAGTCCTCAGCTCGTCTCAGATCCGCCCCATAACCCCTTCGCTCGCTCTCTCTCTCTCTCTCTCTCTCTCTCTCTCTCTCTCTCTCTCTCTCTCTTCTCTCTCTCTCTCTCTCTCTCTCTCTCTCTCTCTCTCTCCCTCTCTCTCTCTCTATCTCTCTCTCTCTATCTCTCTCTCTCTCTCTCTCTCTCTCTCTCTCTCTCTCCCTCTCTCTTTCTCTCTCTCTCTCTCTCTCTCTCTCTCTCTCTCTCTCTATCTCTCTCTCTCTCTCTCTCTCTCTCTCTCTCCCTCTCTCTCTCTCTCTCTCTCTCTCTCTCTCTCTCTCTCTCTCCCACATTTATTTCGCCACATGGACTTGGTTTTGTGCTCAGGCTGATAAAGGGCTCCCACATTTTGATTGGCAGGGTCCTCCAGAGGGGTCTTTCCTCCCAAAGTATTCAGCCACTCCAAGCACAACAACATAGCTGTAGGGGGAGATTTCCAAGCGGCGTCTCTTCCATCCCTTCAGTCCCGCTGCAGATATTTTTTTATTCCATTTCGTCGGCGGCTGTCGCTCCTGTGCTTGAATGTATCGGACATTTTGGATACTCCCCGTGTGTGGGGAATCTTATGCATTATGCAGAAAACAATGAGGCATGTTGCTGTTGAATTCTTGACAGAAGCTTTGTTTTAAAAAAATAGCGAGGTAAAAAGATTCTCTTAGTAGTTTTTCTGGACAGATGTGTGCAGATATCCCTCTCCCCTCTCCATCCAGCTGATGATGAATATTCCACACCACTCCTCCCACATCTCCCTGCAGAGCTCCTGCAGGCCTGGAAATCTTTACAACCCCTCCAGCCCAAAGTCCCTCCCACCCGCTCAGAAATGTCCTGTGCAAATTTGTTCCTCGTTTGCTAAAATTCACTGATGGGACCTAAAAAGAGATGGCTTGACATGCCAGACTCCTGCTCTTGTTCTTTATGTCTGCGGTGATGGCAGCATGCAGGTCGGCAGAAACTGAAGGTCTCAGAAACCAAGTTGACAAACGAGCAGAATATATGTGTGTTTTCCTCATTTGAGAAGGGAACAACATTCTCTGGGTGGTCTTCAAACAGCCAATGGGTGTAGGCTACCATGAACTGTACCGACAGTTTAACCAAACGCTGGGAGGACAGTTAGGGTGACATCCCAACTGTAATGAAGGCAGGTTGGATTGTGAGTCGGTGTCTACCCAACTGAGTCCAGTCTCTATGATACCTGTTTACATATGATTCCAAACTGTATCAATACCTGTTTGGATACCATAGCAACACAAATACAAGTCCAGAGCAACCCTTAAGTCTGGCTCACTCTGCAGGATCATCGGGCTGATTTGAGCTCCGATTCTTCCCGACAATCTCAGGGTCTCTCCCGACTCGAGGCTGCTCGGACCCGATTCTCTGTTCAGATTATCTCGTAGTGTGAGCGGTCCAAAGATCCAATCTTAACGTCCCCGATCTGCCCGGCGATCGTCGGGGACGCCCCGATTTATTTCAAACATGTTTGATATTTAGAATTTAAAATCTTGACGTTTACTTCATGAAAGGGTCCGGCAGAAGTTGTGTGTGACTACAATATAATCACCAGAGACAAGGGAGGACTGTAGTCATGGCGACCAGCGGCAGGACGCAACCCGGCGTTTTTTTTATTTTTACTTTTCGGTACAGATCATCAGTGCAGCACTTTTCTGAAACTTGTCTCCATATATCTACAATTGTTTTAAATTCCCTATATCCTACAACAACTTCCACTTCCTTCTCTTTCACCAACCGTCGTCCTTTGTTTTTTTCAAATGAAACTTTATTAACTATTGTCAACGCTCCGTCCCGATTTCACTCGTACAGTGTGAGCTGACATGCCACCCCGACTTTTATACAATCGGGGAAAAATCGCACACAGTGTGAGCCCGGCTTTATTGGGTAACTTGTTTGGAATGACCCCCTTACTTCCTGCACACTGTCTAATTTGCACAAATACATGCTCTCTCTCTCTCTGTCGACCAGCTGACTGCATGGGATGTGATATAGACCACACATGACTAGGAAGGAACGCTTTCTTGCTCAGCATGCACAAATGCTAACCCATTGGATGGAGCCCTGGGTTTAATGCTCTTGTGTGTTTACACTCTTTTGATGCAGTTGCATGAAGATGGAGTGAGCTATCGATCACTCTCAGACTATTTTGTGCAAAAGTCAGTGGTGGAAAAGTCGAAGCTTTCTGGTTTAAATTTTGATGCAATGTTTGGGGTCTGAAATTCTTTGATTTGCAGCTTCTGATCAGGATTTATCTCGTCCCTGCTGTGACTTCTATAATAACATGATTAACTGTGAAGCCCCTGATTTATATCTTTGGTTCTAGGGCAGATATCCCACTTATGAGACTTTCTAGGTTGAACTTTCCGCCTAACACCTGCTCCGCCTGGCCTTAATTTAACGAGGCTTTACCGTCAGAAGGTTCTTATGTCTGAGGACGGGACCCTGCTGCACGTCGAGGTCAGAGCACTAATTGAAAATGCCAAATGCTGATCCTTCAATTACTTTGAACATGGACTCTGTCTGTCTGTCTGCCCCTGCACCCCCCTAACCTTAACCCCCATCTTTAGCCTCCAGCCTCCATATGTGATCTCCAGGCCTCTCTCTCTCTCGCTCACTGTCCGCTCCATTGTTAACCATGCCTCTCGCCCCCTAGACGCCCCCACCCCCCCTCCCTCTCCGCTCCCCCACCCCTCACAGAGACCTGGGGAGGATTCCCATGGACGACGAGGGCACGAGGTCAAGACACGAGAGGACATAAATCTGTGGCCTCACCATCTATCCCCCGACCCCTCCACCATCCACTCGCCCCCCCACCACCCTATCTTCAACACACACACACACACACACACACGGCTCCAGCTAACAATAGGCCCTCTCCATCTGGGTGTAAATAATGATGATATTGTGGTGGTGAATGGTGCCCTGTGTCCAGGCGATAAGCCCAATATAGTTATAGCAATATGAGGGGGGGGTTAAAGGGAATGGGGGGGGTATTGTTCTTTATCTGTGTCATGGCTTACCCATCCTGTGTGTGTGCATGTGTGTGTGCATGTGCATGTGTGTGTGTGTCACACTCTTAATTATTAATGCCCGAGCCCTCACTATTTTTTCTCATTCATCTCTTCTTCACCAATCCCCCCCCTCCTCCCAAACTCTCACCCTCCAGCCTCCCCTCCCCTCCCTCCGCCTCACCTCGTTCTCTTCTCTATTATTGCTTTTGTTCTCTCCCCTGGTGTTGTGTATGTTTGTGGAGTTCCATTGTTCTCTAATATCCCCTCTTCTTCCTCGTTCCTTCCTCTTCATTAATTATCCCCGCCTCGTCACAATGGGCTGTTTAGCCTCATTTGCATGTCGCTTTCTTGCGCTGTTGACGATCAATTAGCCCGCGCGGTGATGATATCAGAGACGGGGACGGGAGGAGAGGATGTTGGCTGCAGGACGGTCTTCTGGACGTGCACCTGCTTCAGCATATTCTTACTGAACAGGAAGTTAGTTTCCATCGAGTGGTTTGATGCACCTCACATCATGCACATCTAAAAAGCAAAATAGTTTTGACTTTTTCTGAATGTCCGATCACAAATGGGAGATAAAAACCTGCAGCCACACGCAGTCTCACACTGGCTGCTTCATCTCTTGGGGATTGTGATGCGAGCTTTCTGACGGTCTTCTCTTGAAGAAGTCACCGGGTTGAGCTGTACTGAACGCCTACTTTTAGACCTCCACACACCTGGTCAATCATTGTTAGAGAGAAAACCACAAAACCACAAAGTCACAGCAAAGACCAGAATCTTTTGAGACTGAGACAAGACCAAGGATTTCGGTGATTGAGCTCCGGTGAAGGCAAATATGAAGGTAAGGCGAGACCAGGAGCAAGGCTGGAAAAGACTGAATCAAAACCAATTTAAAGGGAAGGTGAGACTGAGCCAAGAAAAAAGACAAAGACGGATAGAATTAAGACCAAGATCAGACACATTCAAGTCCCACACTCCACAGATCCACATTAAGGTTCCTTCTTATTTTTTACTTTTTAAAGCTAAAATGTTGTTCAAGTCAAGTTAAACGAGCAATATGTAACTCGGACACATAGTGGTCAAGATGGGTACTGCAGTCCAAATTCAAAACATTGTAGAGAGCTGTCTCCTCTGTGTCAATTTATATGCAATGTGAAGCTACGAGCTAACTAAAGAGCGCTAACATTAGCATGCTAACACAACAATGCAGGACACAGGTGATTGCAGCTCGAGCCACTGGCGTTAATGCTGCTTAATTCTGGTGCGTTCTAATTGATAACTCCTGTGTCATGTTGGCGGTTTCATGCTCATGGGCGACATCTACTGGATCAAAAAGTCGCACATTCTTCCTTTAACGGTGAACCATGCAGCGGTTGTCTTAAATTCAAAGAGAACAAGAAACAGAGACTTTCAAACATTTCAAACTCGAGGTCCAAATTAATTAACGGGAAACTTTTGACTTCTAACTTTGAGCTTGAGTAAACTTCTCCTCCCATTTCATCGGGCAAATTAGTCATTAATGTAAGAGATGAAGAGTCCGAGCTTGAGTTTAGTGCAGCAGCTCTGACACTGTTTGTTTAGCACACACGGAGCGCTCAGGAGAATCTTATTAGTGAAATAAATTCAGGCAGCCGGGCCGACGTCCTCCTTCATGTGTCACATCGGTTTGAACGGAGTCGGAGCAGATGTCCCTCTCTCTTTTTTCTTTTCTTTTTTTCTCCCTTTTCAATGATTCTCCTCCTCTCTCCTCTCTCTTCCTCGTCCTCCTTCACCTCCTATCTCCTCTCTCCTCCTCCTCTCTCCTATCTCCTCTCTCCTCCTCCTCTCTCTTCTCTTCCTCTCTCCTATCTCTTCCTCCTCCTCTCTCCTCTCTCCCCCTCGCTCTTCCTCCTCTCTCTTCCTTCTCCTCTCTCCTCCTCTCTCCTCCTCCTCATCTCTCCTCCTCCTCCTCCTTCTCCTCTCTCTTCCTTCTCCTCTCTCCTCCTCCTCATCTCTCCTCCTCCTCCTCTCTCTTCCTTCTCCTCTCTCCTCCTCCTCCTCTCTCCTCCTCTCTCCCCCTCGCTCTTCCTCCTCTCTCTTCCTTCTCTCTCCTCCTCTCTCCTCCTCCTCATCTCTCCTCCTCCTCCTCCTTCTCCTCTCTCTTCCTTCTCCTCTCTCCTCCTCCTCATCTCTCCTCCTCCTCCTCCTCTCTCTTCCTCCTCCTCTCTCCTCCTCTCTCTTCCTCCTCTCTCTTCCTTCTCCTCTCTCCTCCTCTCTCTTCCTCTCTCCTCCTCCTTCTCTCTCCTCCCCTCTCTTCCTCCTCTCTCCTATCTCCTTCTCTCTCCTCACTCCTCCTCTCTCTCTCTCTCCTCTCTCTCCTCCTATATCCTCTCTCCTATCTCCTCTCTCCTCCTCCTCCTCCTATCAGTATCTCTTCTGGCCCCGTGCCTCTCTATCTATCCATCTTTCTGATGACTCTGCTTCCTCTCTGTCGTCCCTCTTTTTCTGCTGCTCGGGCACAGTGGGGGACCTGAGATGTGCTCTCAAACACACACACACACACACACACACACGTCTGTCATTCACTGATGATGGCGTCTGTGCATCTGGCCAGTGCCAGAGTGAGAGATGTCACCAGTGTGTCGTTGTCGTTAATGTTCGCCTCTCAGTGACCCTTGTGACAAGCCGATGAACCAACCGACGACACACACAAACAAATGAAGAGAAATGAGTGAAGAATGGATATTTTAATGACGCTGTGTTCACACCAACAGCACGGGAAAACTGTCAGAAAACCAAATATCAAAACCCTTTTCAGACTCTTTTTTTCCTCAAAAGTTCCATAACTATACTCAGCCATCATCACGTCTTTGTACGGTCATTTTGATTCTGCGACGGCGTCATAATGGCGTCCCCAGGCTGTGAGCTCCACATACACACACACACAGTCAGACGTACACACACACACACAAAACGCTGCGCTCCCCTGTTTTTTCTCCGCTGTCTGGGAACTACTGCATACAAATAATAAATAATATAAAAAATAAAGGCCACAATTTCTCAATTTCCTGATCTGATATAATTATCGAATCTGTGACTTAAATCTGTTATTGATTAAACAGAACATAATGCCTTCTCAATTAAATGTGCTGTAACAGATGTGTATTGGACACAAAAATATTTTTTTTTATTTTGGCCGGTAAAAAAAAGAAATTGTTTGGCCGGTGAATTTTTTCATCTACCTGCCACCTCAGCCGGTGAGTCAAAAAGTACATTTCGGACCCTGCATGTGTCCATAGGTGCAGAGTCATGGGCCGGAGGTTTCAGGACTTGGTGTGTCGGAGAGGTACTGAGGGGCGAAGGTGTTATAAGTATAAGTGAGGAGGGATATTTTGTATTTGATTCTCGTAGATAATTATTAGAGCATGGATTCCATAACGTACTCTTAACGTGGTCATGGAGTCTTTACAGCATGTGAGCTGTGAGTGTTTTCTCTTTCACTCCAACGTGTGCACTCTGAAGTCTTCGGCCCCGCTCTAATTAGACCCAGTTTTGAGTTTTGACTTCTCTTTTTTTTTTTTCTTTCCCCAGCTCATGTCTGATCTCTTCACGCCTGTCTGGTCGGGGGAAAATCAGTTTCTGTGTAGTTTCTTCCAGTTCAGACAGCCATGAAAAGATCAAGATATGTTCCACTGAGAGACCTGCCAAACTGGTCCGAGGCCATGAAGCATGCTCAGGACTGCAAACATTCAGGATTTCATTTAAAATGAGATAAAACTGAGCGAACCAAATTATTTAAAAACCACAAATGGTATCCACAAATCACCAATCTGAAAGAGTTTAAATCACCAGTGTTTGTTGAACTCTCTTCAGTTTCGCCTTGTAACCACTTCGGGAAGCTTTGCAGAAAATGTAGTTTTTGAACAGTGGAGAGACGAGGGACACTGCAATCTAGGAACTCATCGGCCGGCAGCGCCTGTCATTGTCTGAGAGTTGATGTTTAACTCTGGGAACGGAGGTGAACTTCTCAGTAATACAGGTGAAGCCAGCGCTTAGCATTCCAACTTCCAGGCAAGACTTCCTTTTTTATGAGGCGTTCATGTCTGCAACTCAGTCATTCCTTTGTCCATAACATCCCGGAGTAACGCCCGTTCATCTGTTTAGTCTCAGTTCAACAGTTCAAGTTTAAACAGCAGCTGGCAGGGGCGTTGGTGGTGCAGTGTTTAGTGTGCGTGCCCAATGTATGGAGGCTGTAGTCTTCCAAGTGGGCGGCCCAGGTTCAAATCCTACCTGTGGCTCCTTCCCTGCATGTCATTCCCCACTCTCTCTCTCTCTCTCTCTCCTTGATTTCCAACTCTATCCACTGTCCTATCTTTCCAATAAAAGGCACAAAACTTTGATTTTTTTTTTTTTTAAATAGCAACTGGCAAACAGCCCAAAACACAAAACAATGAGAGTGATTTGTTCAAATGAACGGATCTGAAGTTTGCTAAAATCACATCATCGTGATGCAGATTTATAAAAAGTCCGAAGTCAAGCTTTGTCAGGTCAGTCCTCAAGAGGAGACAATAACTACTTTTAAATTGTTTGTTGAACGGAGGTCGGATCGATGATTTTTTTAAATGTTTTTTTCGGTCTTAATTTTTTAATCATCTTCGAACGAGATGGGAGGAGTAATTGCCTGTCACAGTAAAATAGTATCGAGTATCAGCTATATAGTAGTGATACATTTCTTATGACAGTAGTTATTTTAAAGATGTGATTAAAGGGCAGAAAATTCATTCTAAAACAACAACGGGGACAACAAGGACAGATCCCTGTGGGACGCCATGTGGATCATACTATCCCCATGTGTGGAGAAAATATGTGGCTGAAAATGTAACATATGGATCGTGAATTTACAAGACTTTCAAAGAAGATAATCCACAGAAAAGATAAATGAACACACAATGACGGAGACGGTGGATGGACTCTGACTTCATAAACACGACGTCCATATGGTTGTTATTGTCGAGGATCACTTGATGGGATTTGATGCCGGTATATAAAAAAACAAAAACATATAGAAACAACATCAGCCTTACAGTATATCCTATCAGTGTATGTGTGAGTGTTTGCCATGTTTTTCAAGGTCATTTGTTTATTAAAGTAGCTTTTTATCTGAATGCACAGATGTCTCAGTGAGCAGCATAAACACACACACACACACACACACGCACACACACACACACACTGGTCACCAGTTGTCGGTGGCGTCTCTGCCCCAGGGCAGAGCTTTCATGCTACATTTCCACCAATCCTCCAAACCTCAACCACTAATCCATCATTTTAGACGCACAAGTACACACTGTCCCAACGCACACACACACACTCTGACACACACCTACATGCATGCATTCAAAGTTACAAACCTTCATATTCTCTGACACACACAAACTGAAATCTGATGTCTTATTTTTACTTGTTCTCACACTCTGCCCTGTGGCCAGTCGGTGGTCCGGGTGTTTCTGCCCACTGTGTCTGAGCAGGAAACAGCTGTTCAACCTGATAAGACCCCCTGGACACACACACACACACACACACACGCACACGGGCTTAAGCAGTCCATTTAAAATCATGTGTTTCTGGATGAACACATCTCCTGTTGTGGAGCTGTGAGTCAGTTCTCTGTGGGCTGAGCAGACGTCACACTGTGTAACAGAGCTGCAGGCATGGAGCAAAAAGAAAAAACCTTCCTTCACACAGGAAGAAACCGAGTTTAAAACTCACTGTTTTTGGTGTTTTGACCTCACCCTGCTGATCGAGGGACTCTCTGCTCATGATCTGCTTCAGTTAGTCTGAATTACAAACACACCAACCACTCAGAGCACAAACACCAACAACATGGCAAAGTCAAATGAATGTTTTTGTCTTCTGATGCATTTAATAAAAGACGATTGTCACAGCTGCGCCTGGTTTAAATAAAAGCATCTTAGTCTTTAAAGTATTGTCTCTGTTGGGAAACTCTCCACCATATAATGAGACACACGGCGTTTTCACACATCCTGAAACATTTCCCCAAATTTGAAGATTTTACCTGGAATTTTTTTAGCCAGCATCCCCAAAAGTTTCTGTGTGACTTTGGAGGTTTTACCGATGTGAATATATTCAGTATGAGAGGCGTTTACATCCTGCAACCTGCGCATTACCGGTCTAATCTCTGTGCATGTAATGCAGCTGTATCATAATCCTCACTGCTCTTTGCTTGATTTGGTGAATGAGTCGAACTACACGTTGCATTGATTTAAAGGCAAATATTGTCAACAGACTTTGTTGCTTCTTCTGCCATTTCTGTCGTCTGTTTTTTTACAACATGCCGCTGTGAGGGGGCGCATGTGACGAACTAACTTAGGAAGATTTCAAGGGAATTTCCAGAAATCCTCAGGAGCAGGATGTGTGAGCACAGCTTTTGACAACACTTGTGGTCGTCGCACGTTGAGGTGTCGTACTTTTGGGGGAGAAAATTGGTGATGCAAAGAATGACATCACAGTGGTGAGAGGCTGTTTCACACCTGCAGGCCGAGGCGATATACTGGAGCAATTCTGCAACTGTTAGTGCTTAAACTAAAACTAAAACTTCAACTGGAGTGAAAACGAAGCGTTAGTGTGTGTGTTTGTTTTGGAGTATTTGTGCACATGCAACTGCTGTACACACACACACACACACAGACACACACACACACAGACACACACACAGACTGCGCATGGCGTCTCTCTCTATGTAAAGCCTGATTAATACATGTTACAGCTGACCTCTTTAAGCTTATTACACAATCTGCACATAGAGAAGCTGCAGCAGCACATTGAGCATCATCATCACACACACACACACACACACACACACACACACACACTACAGTGTAAAAGTAAAGATGGAAACAATAGAAGCAGACACAATCATGATCAAACTGCAAATTCTTTGATTTTTTAGGAGGTTGATGTTTTTTTTTTTATAAAAGAAAATAAGTGTTGTTATCCCAAAACACAGCTCAACATCAGCTGCTATCAACACCTAAACCACAACATGAAACAACGTTGAAGAAATCTAAAACAAAGAATGCATGAAGAAGCACATCCTGGACTCCATCTTGTTTTTTTATTTCTGAATATTTGTGCTCTTTGGTTAAGAGTACATAGGTGTTTTATACCGTCTCATGTTATGTCTTAAAACCCCTGAAAACTTCAAGTCATGGTAGGAATAAAAGCGGGCTTAATGGACGGTTTAGCTAATGGCCAAATGTGCCGGTCCACTCGAGCAGGGACAGCGGTTACATAAGACATCCATAAAAGTTAACAGAGCAGCGTCAGAGCCGTGACACGGGGCTCCTCCATGAAAAGGACAACAGGACCAGTGTTTTATTCCACAAAGCGGTGTATATGAGAAACGGCTCTCTGCACTGAGGGCAACCTGGGTTTCTGCCGCGGTTCAGGTCAGGACACGTGTAAACTCGGTTCTATTTAATGGAAATGTAATAATGTAATGTCCATAAATGACTGAATGTGACACCAAAAACCTTGAGTAATGAAAGCAGCTCCGCTCGGTGTTTAACTCTAATGAGGTTTTAAGCGTCTCCTCACTTAGTCTCATTAAGACCTGTTGGTGGAGAGTCGTCTTGTTTTCTCCCTCTCTGCGCTAAATATTTGATTTGGGCTCAACAGAGCGCCGATAGCCTGGCGGTTGTGTCATTGACCCGATGTACGGAGGTTATAGTCCTCATCACAGAGGCTGTGGGTCCGGGTCTGAGCTCGGACCTTTGCTGCATGTCGTGCCCCCCCCCCCCCCCCCTTCTCTCTCTCTTCCATTTAAAAAGACAAAAAAGCCCACAAAAAATATATATAGATGAACTTGAAATGCACGATGCACATACATTTTTGAGGTTACTGACAGCAGATTTTCCCTCCATAATCCAAATATAGGTAGTGCTGTAGCCAAGACCACACTAACCAGGATGAAGACATGAACCGAGACCGGACCGTTCCAAGGCCGAGTCCAAGGCAGGGCGAGACCGAGGCATTTAGGGACTAGGCTAACTAGACTCTTCTCCTCTGTCGCCCCCCGGTGGTGGAATGAACTTCCAAACTCCATGTGATCTGCAGAGTCCCTCTGCACCTTTAAGAAAAAGCTAAAGACCCAGCTCTTTCATGAATACCTACTAACTTAATGATGATGGTCTCCATATTATTGATGATGATGATGGTAATGACGATGGTTTTTGTTTGATAACGACGACTTACAAGATGGTTTCTATACTGATTAGAGCTCTCAAGAACTGCCCTCAATGTTGTGCTTTGCCTCTGGTCACTTCCTGTCAGCACCTGTGTGTCCAATCAGACTCAAAGCTGATCGTTTGCTCTTACTGACATTGTTCTCTTTTTTCTAGATCCTTGCTTGTGTTGTTCTTACTCTCTGATGTACGTCGCTTTGGATAAAAGAGTCTGCTCAGTGAATTGTAGAATTGTAGAGACCAAAGTTTACAGAGGTTTACACGTTCACATTCAAACTGATCATAAAATATTTCCAAATCGAAGAAAGCAGCTGCATTACTCCAGGAAGCTGACGGTGAGGCTTTAGGGACACTAATGTTAGTCAGATAGTAGGTCAGTCCCTTTTAGCTTCTGAGTCTTTAGTGTGATGTCTGCTGTTAGCATAGCAGCTAGAACACCATGAACAGAGCCTCAAGTCCTCGAGGATGCAACACCTGCTCCATCTTTTTCAAACAGAACCACCTTTCTTCTGCAACTCATTTCATGCACGCTTTGTGAACTAAACACAAACACTAAGTAGGATCTGTTCAGTGTCTATTTCACCTCCGAACAGGCTGATGATTGAAAAGGTTTCTACACAATAAAGTGGTTTTCTCTTTGTTGCTATAAAGATAATAAATGAATGAAATCCGCCCGGCTTTAGAGACTTTATTTCCTGCCTTTAAATGAAACGTGTGAAACCAGTCACAGAGGTGACACGGGGTTAACACTTCATCCCGGTCACTTTAGCCCTGGTCATTCACTGTCCATCCCCCCACCCCCCCAAAAAAAACAATCAGGCTGAGAGGCTGTGTGTCCCTGCGGAGCCGGAGCAGATACTGTACATATCAGGACCAGTTTAGTAAGAAGTTCCTGGTCTTTGTTTCATACTCTCTCCTTCCTCCCTCCCTCCCCCCTCCCCCCTCCCCCCTCCTCCTCTCTCTGACATACATTCGGTCTCTCTTTTCATGCGTCTCGTCTTCCTCTTTTGTCTACACTGTACATGCAGCACCAGGCGGACGGCGGACTTGACTCCAGAACTAGGCCACGCTGTCACCCACATGTTGTCTTGCTGCTGAATAATTATAGCCGCGACGTGGGCCGACAGTGACATCCACAAATCCTGAGCACAAATTAAAGAAGATAAATGTAAAAAAGCAGAGCAGGCGGGAACACGGGTGGGGGGGGGGCAGGACTGCCTCATCTGCTCAGTCCTCACCGTTAATATTTCATGTCTTAAGGACTATACCCGTGCGCCGGAGATGTTTTAGCATATTTCTATAATTTACTTTTCTTCCAGCTTTTTTTACAAACACGTAGTAGTGTTTTTTTAAGGTGTAAAGAAAGGCTTATTTTGGTAACATGTGAGAATGTGGTCAGTCCAGGATGTCTACATTTTTTCAGTTTTTTTAAGTGAATGAGACTTAAATCAAATCAGACAAATACACTTACTAAGATCTGAGTTTCACCGCCGATTTAAACAAGCGTTTAAAAAGTGGAAGTCTGAAAGTCTTTAAGGTCACATATGATGCAAAATACACTAATATGTGTCTCTAGTCTGTCTACAATTCCTCTAATGATGAGAAAAGTCCATCCTCTCCGTCTTCTGCCTGCTCCACTATTCAGAAAATGTGTGCTAAAACAGGCCGTT
This sequence comes from Labrus bergylta, assembly GCF_963930695.1. Taxonomy (NCBI): domain Eukaryota; kingdom Metazoa; phylum Chordata; class Actinopteri; order Labriformes; family Labridae; genus Labrus; species Labrus bergylta. Next base: position 2,275,588 of record NC_089200.1, read on the forward strand.
TGGAGATTTTCCCTTCATGACATCACAAAGGGCAGTAGCCCCTCCCCCAGGTGGGTGACACTCCCACAGCTAGGTGTTTGTTCTGCCCTCTGAGTCTGCCTTCTCACCGTAAACAATAGGACATGGAGCGAGAAAGACCAAGTACACCCAAGCCCTTCCAGAGAGGGGGCGTGGTCAGACACAGCTCATTTACATATTTAAAGGTACAGACACAGAAACAGCCTGTTCTGAGCAGGGCTGAAATAGAGGGGTTTATAGACATGATCAAATACAGGATCAGAGTGGATTTAGAACAAGAAACTTCACACACATGTTTTGAGGAGCTCTGAGACTTATTTAAACTGAAGAAGAGGAGGAGGAGGATATGTGACCGTATTTGATTTGTTGCTGTTTGTTCGTCTTGTGATGCGGCATCGGGTTACATGATGAATCCACATTTCAAGGTTTTCTGGTGAAACAGTTTCATACAGTGAGATCGTTTAAGGATAGCGGATAACTTTTTTTTACTTGAAAGCAAATCTCCCTCCCCCATTTGGAGTTGTAATTACATAGATGATTGCTTTTTTTCTCTCTGACTGTCTGGTTTGATAACATGATGCTTTGCAGAGATTAAATCCTCTGCAGACATTTCTCATCTCTTTTTATCCTTCTCCTCTTTAACTTGCATTCATCTCGTTCTTGACCTTTGAAAACAGTGTGTGCATCTTAGCTCAAAGGTCTTCTGACTTTGGACCAAATGTTCATCCTCCATTTAAAATAGGACTGTAACGTTTGAATATATGGAAACGTGAGGAGAGCACTTGCTGTTTTTTAATTTTATCTCCATGTGGTCAAAGCCTTTTTTAGAAATTGTAAATGCATTTGGGGGAGCAACTTGGGGTTAAGTGTCTTGCCCAAGGACTCATCGGACATGTGGCTGCAGGAGCAAACCCTTGACCTTCTGGTTAGGAGACGACCGACTCTACCAACTGAGCCACAGCCGCCCCAGAAGCATGATCCTGCAGAATCCAGCTCTAGCAGTCAGTACTAGTCCTTGCACACTTTCACAAAACGCCTGACGTTTTCAAAGTGAGCTGCATGTGTGAACTCAAACACATCTAGCCTCAGGAGACACAGGGATAGTCTCCTGCTGTGAGGTGTGAACGACCAGATCAGGAGGATTTAAGGAGCAGTCCTCTCTGAAAATACTCTTGAAATTCTCAGGAGTGCAGATGTGAAAAACGGCTTATGAAACTGAAACCACTTGCAGGTTTTTTTTTTTATTATTTCCACTTTGCTCTCATGGGCTAAAATCTGCTCGAGCAGCCTTTCACAAAACCAGTTAAAAATGTAATTTGATAAAGAGTTTAGTCACATGGAGACTCCCCGCTGTGGTTTCTTTGAGCCCCTGTTTGGTTAGCTTGTGCACCATCTTTGATTGGATGAGCCTGTTTGAGCTTCTTTCTCGTCTTCAGACTGTCGCTGCATGCATTTGTGTATTTTTCTTCTCCTGTGAAGATTTTCTGAAGCTGTTATGCAGACTTGGCTCAGGGAAAAAAAGGGGGATTTGAGGTGAAGAAAAAAGATAAAAAAAGGAAGGGATTGTGCCTCTTAGCTATTCCCCAGTTGCTAAGCAATCCTTTCTATCCACTACCCCTCCTCCTGCTACCCTCCCACCTTATCTCTGATCTAATATGCATCACAAGGTGATCACACTCTGCTCACACATACCCTTCATCCTGGATCTCCTGACCTGAACAAGCAGCCTCAGGTCGGCGCCTGACACCAAAGGTCCTTTTTCATGTCAGGCTAAAAGTCATCTCAGGTCATTCCAACTTTACATTCAGTTGTTTTCGCTCCACCAAAGGGTCGCTCGTGACATTTGATGACTAATGAGATGAGAAAATCTAAAACCTAAGATCGAGCAAGGGTTTTCTGCTGGGGGGGATTTTTGTTTCTGCACTTCGGGTGTGTTCAGTGATGGAAGAGGAGGGACGGTGGTGCCTGCTGCTGTTTTATCTCGGTCTTTGGCTGTCACAACGATGTTCAGATGCTCAGTTAGACATTCTGTTCACCCTCTGTTTGGCATGCTACGGTTAACTCTTTGCAGGGTCGATGCAGGCTGTACTGTACTGGAGAGTTCAGCTTCTGTGGAGCCAGAGCTGCTGGACACTCATAATCTTTAATAGTCAAAACGATCCTGACCAGGAGTCTCCCATCTATTTGTCCCAGTCCAGTTTAAAGATCGAGCAGTCTAGCAGCTCACATGATTGTTGTCATTGTTGTGGAAACTCCTTCCTTCCACTGCAAATCCACCAGACTCCATTTACAAAAAAAACAGTGATTTGACTTTTTTTTTAGTCGACGGACTGATCAGGAACATTTGCCAGGAAAGGATTATGTCGCAGCCATTACAGGCCGCCTGGTTTCCTGCTGTGCTTAGTGGAGCCGTTCCAAAAGTTTTTGACCTAAAATCTGTCAAATAGAGTCCAGAGAGTGTGCAGCTTTCACACGGGGGAGCTGATAGAAAAAACCAGGGCAAACAAGCTGCAGCTTTTTCAGATTCAACACCTGACTTGTTATGGGGATGGAGACGTAGCTGCAGGCATCGACTGAACAGACGTCCCAGTGTTTTAACGCTTCTGAGTCATCTGTAAATAAATGCAAGTAAATCCACTTTTCTTGATGAGAAGTTGCTTAAAAAGTGTGGGGGGGGTAAATGTTTCCCTACACACATATATCTTGGAATCGGCCTGTAAACAATCTGTACATGTCGAAATCGGGACACGGGAGGTAACACGAGGTTCCCTCTGCTTCACAGATCACCTCCTGCAGTGCATTCTGGGTAGAAGCTCGGTTGATGCCCACACTCAGAGAGGTGTCTGCCCTTCATCTCGAACACCCACAGCTCAGCAGCTCAGCAGCTCCAGACCCCGCACGCTGTTTATGCAACTTCAGCCCATCATGTTCACCCAACATGCTCCTCTTCTTCTTTTCTTTTTTCACATCCCCCCCCCCCCCCCCCCCCCCCCCCCCCGCCCCGCCAGGAGCCAAATCCTCCATTTCTCCATTTCCACATCCCCTGGGGGTTTTGGAATCCCTCTCATGTCAGGCGGCGTCAGTCAGCTTGGCTTGCTCTGACGTGTTTCAATTTAGTTGAGTGTGAGCTGCGGGGGTCGGGGATATACTGTAAAACTGTGTGTGTGTGTGTGTGTGTGTGTGTGTGTGTGTGTGTGTGTGTGTGTGGTTGCCATGGCCCCTGCATGCTCAGTGACCCCTCCACCTTTGTCCCCACAGCAGGGAGTGTGTGAGGGTGACAAACAAGGCCTCTGTCTGTCCCTTTTGGCTCTCAGGGTGAATCTGTTTGTACACCTGCCACAGATTTCCCTCGGACACACACAAACACAAACACACACACACACGCTCCGGGGGGGGGATGCTGCTGCTGCTTCTCTCACTGTCCATTCAAATGACCCACTGTTTTTGCTTTTTACACCCCCAGCTTGCACACTCTCCTCTCTCTCTGTGTGTGCATTGTAAGAATGTGTGCTGCTCCTGGTTCCAAACTGGGTCACCGACAGTTCCCTCTGTTTCTCCTCGGTCATGGAGCACAATGAGGGAGATTTACTCGGATTGTGCTCCGACGTTTGGATGGGAATTGGTGGAGTTAGTCCCCCATGAAGGTCAGGGAGCATAATCTCACCAAAATGTGGTGTCATTGTTCAAACCTGTTGTAAAGATGGACATTTTAACATGGGGCTCTATGGGGACTGACTCACTGCAGGAGAAAGACTCTAGTGGACACTGGAGGAACTGCAGCTGTAAAGTTGGACATTTTAACATGGGGCTCTATGGGGACTGACTCACTGCAGGAGACAGACTCTAGTGGACACTGGAGGAACTGCAGCTGTAAAGGGGCAGCCCTTTGAACCACATGTTGGATTGTTCTATCATATTGTTTATACTGCAAAGAGGAGGCTTTGCAGAGGTAAACATGGCTGCAAACTGAGCTCTGTCTTTGCTTAGACAAGTTATCCTGCATGATAATATAAGAGGGTGCAGAATGAGTTGGATGCAGGGCGGTGATGAGAGGTGTGGGTGGAGCATGGGGGGAGCCGGGAGGTCGTCCTCCTGAACGATGTACTGTATTAGAAATCAGATAAGGAGCGTTTGTTCTCTGCTGTAATCTCGTCCTGAGCTGCTCTGCCTCAGTGCTGCTCGCTCTCTCTCTCTCTCTCTCTCTCTCTCTCTCTCTCTCTCTCTCTCTCTCTCAGAGCTTGATCATTGTTCGCTCGCTGTTGATGAAACAAGGCCTCAAAGGAATGAATGGGAAGTAGACACACACACACACACACACACACACACACTCCCAAAGCGCTGAAGCAAATGGGTCTATGTGCATTCATTTGCATGTTTTAAGCTCTTACCATGCAGTGCAAATAAAGTGCTTTTTACCTGAGTATAGACCGTATCCCATAAATGTTTCACCCTTTAATCAATGTCCATCATTTAGAAAAACATGCAGCTCATAGTCTGGGATTAAACTGGGTGACAAATGTGAAGATAACGTCCCGTAGAGCGTTGCAGGCATGAGTTGACATTAATGTGATTCAAATACAGATTTAGCCCAGAAGCTCTTCTATTGGCCGCTGGCCTCACAGCATGTGTAGTTTGATCAAATGTTGGGCAAGGTGGTACATTCCAATAAACGGGATGATGAACAAAACTCTGAAAATAAGATCCATGTTTCAGGAGAAAAAGATTCCTCCTTGAAGACGGAGGGAGGAAAGAGTTAAATGTTTTTCCCCAAAGCCGGTCGCTCTGACTCTGCTGGACCGGTTGCCGGCCTTGCAGCCTGCCTACTTGGCTCCCTGCCCGTCAGACTGCCTGTCTGTCTGACTGAAGGTCTGTCTGTCTGCCTGCCTGAGCGGCCGGCTGACTGTGCTGCTGCATGAATAATGCTGAGCCATGGTGCCCTGCTGCCTTGACAACCAGTGGAGAGCGAGAAAAGGAGGGGAGGAAAGGAGAGGGGGGGGGAGATCTGTGTGGGAAGAGAGCAAATATAGAAAAGAGAAAAGGAGGATAGGAGGAGGAGGAGGAAGGATGGTGCTGGAGGGGGGGATCTGATCAAGTGAATAAGTGAAACAATGGAAATGTAGGGCAGAGGGGAAAGAGATTTGGAGGAGAGGCAGAGATAAGGGAATACTTTATTTAGGGCAGAGGAATGGAGGAGAGATGCAAAAGAAAGAGGTATCAGAGGGGAAAAATAAGAACATAAAACAGAAACAAGAGGGAGAGAAAGAGAGAGAGGAAGCAGGAGGCATAGAGGCGGCTCAGCAGTTTTGGATGCAGCCTGCAGCAGCAACCTGTTTCACAGTGTCACCAGAGTGTTGCATCATGGGATCAGGACTCAGGGGGGGGACGCTCACATTGCAGGATGACATCATCCGCTACAGAGTCAGCTCTTGTCTGATGGCTTTGTCTTCCTGCCTGCTGAGAAAAGAAGGGAGAAAGATCATTTTTCATCTTTCCCTCTGTCTGTCTGTCGGTGTGTGTCTGTCCGTCTGCTTCTCTCAAACCGATCGAAACACAACGAGCCAGATCGACAGACGAACACACACCGACGTGCACAGCGAAAAGGAAAAAAGACGCAGATGCTCGTGGAGAGCTTCAGCCTTGTGTGCCAGCATGATA